>NC_080672.1:189492958-189573970 GCF_030247195.1 Topomyia yanbarensis
TCCGCATTAGCTGAAACATTAGAGGACATCATTCAATGGGAATTCTTCTCACCTATCCAATGAATCTAAAAGTTTTGAAATACAAAGTACACTTCTTGAGCTATATATATATATATATATATATATATATATATATATATATATATATATATATATAATATATATATATATATATATATATATATATATATATATATATATATATATATATATATATATATATATATATATATATATATATATATATTATATATATATATATATATATATATATATATAATATATATATATATATATATATATATATATATATATATATATATATATATATATATATATATATATATATATATATATATATAATATATATATATATATATATATATATATATATTATATATATATATATATATATATTATATATATATATTATATATATATATATATATATATATATATATATATATATATATCTCAATCTCAACAGAGTTATTGAACTTTTTTGTAAAAGACTTATTTGTCTTAAAATACCTCTAATTTTTCAAGTATACTTTGTATCTTAAATATTTCAGTTCCATTCGAAAGGTAAGAAAATTTCCTATTGAATGGTGTTCTCATATCTTTTAAGTAATTAGTTTTAATTACCTTTTAGCTGTAACGTAGTTAAAAGTTAGTGTTTTTGAGGAGGTTTTTGCTAATTTTCTCGAAATAATGAAGTACGATTATAGCAATATCCATTATCCAAAAGTTGGGTTTTAGAACGATTCATAATTTGTTCTTTGTAATTTCATTACTATACTTTTCCTGTAACCGACTTGCAAGTGCTTAAAAGACTCTAATCTAAAAAATATGCTTTATATCGTTATTTACAAGATTTTATTGTAAAGCTGAGAAAATGTCCTATCAGTGTTTGTACAAATATCTTTTAGTTAAGTATACTAAATGATTTTTTACTAACGAAAAAACTAAAAATTTGTGTTTTTTGGAGAGTTTTTTAATTATTCTAATTATTAATCAACAAAATTTATCGTTACTATTGTTCATTTGATGCCCCTTAATGTTCTCTATAACTTTTTATTTGACACTTTGTCTATATCTCTTTTCATTTTGCTGCTATTTAATAGTTAACACAGCATGAGCTCGCCACAAATGTAGTTGGTTCGAAATCGTTATTTTTCCATATGAAACAATGTGATAAAAACGATTTTGCGTCGAAACCAAAAGAGATAATTGAATGGAATCAAAGAAAGAACTTTAGAACTTGCTGAGATGCATTATTTCCATGATAATAATGGTGATGTTTATTATTTACTATTTTAAGAAAATTAACGAAAATGCTAATAATAGCACTAACTTTAAACTAATTTACTGTTAAAAGAATACTATATTCACTTAACTGAAAGGTATTAATACATTTTTCACTGTAAAATTTTCCTGGTTTTCGAATAAAAAGAAAAAAAGTACGATAAGTGCCATAATTTTTCAATTTGAGCTGGTACTAGTGAAAATGAGATAAAAATATCCTAGCTGAATAACCCAAAATCATGAAAATAAGAAAAGGTAAGTGTATCATGTCAAAGAACGAATTAAGCAGCTCATCAAGACTAATAATCTGAATTATTAAAACGATGAGGTTAATTATTAGGATTTTCAAGAAATGAACGAAAAATCGTTCAAAATTGTTTAATTTTCAATAAATTACTTTGAAAAGGCTACATAAACTCATTAGCTGAAACATGTGAGGACATCACTCAATGCAAAATTTTCTCACCTTTCGAATGGAACTAAAACGTTTAAAATACAAAGTATACGTTTAAAGTTAGAGGTATTTCAAGACAAATAAGTTTTTTACTCAAAAAGTTCAATAACTCTGCAACGGTTGAGATTTCATGGTATGCGTAGAACAATTTTTTTCTCCAAATATGGCAGTCTATCACCCCCGAGAGATTCTTAACCATGAACCAAACACCCTGTATATATATATATATATATATATATATATATATATATATATATATATATATATATATATATATATATATATATATATATATATATATATATATATATATATATATATACATATATATATATATATATATATATATATATATATATATATATATATATATATATATATATATATATATATATATATATATATATATATATATATATATATATATATATATATATATATATATATATATATATATATATATATATATATATATATATATATATATATATATATATATATATATATATATATATATATAACTTACCGAAGTATGGACTTCGGATGGTTTTTTAAAAAGTTAAACTATACGGTTTGACGATCGAACTAAGACTGACTTTATTGCTTCATATCGATTAAACCTGAACCTACATATTATTTGTTGAATACACAAATTGTTGGCGTTGCAGTCTGGGTGCTCAGCTGACGAATCATTCTTGGTGCAGGTGCCATGGACTGGACGGATGTGTCCGATGGTTTCGGCGATGGGAACTGATGACGATGAACTGATGAATTGATGACTGGGCTGTATGTTACTTGTGACTTCGTGATTGGAATCATTTTGGAGTCAGGCTGGGTTGCACTTGTAACGATTCCCCCTTTGAGATCCGAAAGTCCCGTTTCGGATGCTGGAGGTTGAACATCTATTTTATAAGTTACGTTTCTGGGTTGGAAACAATTGGGTTTACATCTGATCCAAAGTAATGCTAGGAAGACAAAACTTAATAATGTCGACGCTGAATAACTTCCGAACAGTGTCCAAAATTTTAGATTAAGTTTATGTTGTTGGAGATAAACGTGTTCTAGTTTCTGGCGATTTCCAATGGTAACGTTGTTGATCAATCTCAGGTCACCGAAGTCTTGTAAATTCCATTTAATTAGGAGATTATGAAAAGCTCCTTGATATGTTTCAACAGGTGCGATTGATTCGGTGTTCTGGAATTGCTGATTATTGATGGTGATTGTGCAGTTGGAGATACTGATAAGGAAGTTTCCGTTAAGTGTTCGATTATCTGGTCCACAAGTTGTATGAAATATGCTGTCTATTGCGTTTGATAACAGTATTGTGTTCTCGTTTATGAGCTTCTGGATGGTGTGATTGGCGAATGTTGAGTTACATAGTGCGTGTTTCCCTAGAATAATGTGTCGTATGCATTTGTCTTCAAGTTCTCGTATATATGATGACTTTTGAACATAGTCTGATGGGTTTTCAGTGGTGAATATGGTATTTCCGCTTTTCATGACGTGAGTAGGGTAATTGATGATCATTTGATTATCATTGATCAAAGGGTAGACGATATAAACGATTGACGTTGTATTTCCCAACTGGGGGACATGCAAGATATAGAGAAGTTGTTGATTTTTAACAGCAATTTTTGTGGTTACATATTGTAGAGCTTCATCCGGATAGTTGAGCTCCACTCCCTGGTCTTGTAGTAGCGTTTTTATTGTTGTAATCTCGTGTGTGGATAAAATTTTGTTGTTGGTAAGTGATATTTTGGATAGCGTGATCGTTTCTTGGATGTCTTCTAGCAGTTTACTTATGATATCGATGTTAAGCATTAGTATAACAGTTTCCCAGTCTCCAATTATTTGTTTGTTACGGTTTAGATTAACGGAAATTAGATTTATAGATGTCAACTCCTGAATTCGCTGATTTATGTTTTTGTTGATTTTAAATTGTTCGTTGTTTTGGTCTATTAGATCGTTCATAGTTATGTTGGTGATCCTCAAATCGTCTGCATCAGGTGATCCGGCTATCCATTTCCATGCTGTCCCTAGAGTGTCCCAGCGTTTTTGGCGGTGATGGTTGAGTGGTTTCAGGCCGTAGAGGCTGGCGTATAATTTTTTTTATTTTAAACTTGATTATTTCTCCTAATGGGTTAGTGGTTGTTAGTTTATTATAAAATGTATTTGTCAAGGTGTCAGCCGTTTCTCCTATTGCTGCTAAATCGATCGGATGTATAATTTTCGTGGTTCCAGTTTGAATTCTACATTCGTTTTGTTTGATTAGCAAAACTGGGCTCTTGTGTAAATTTTGTATAACAAGCTGATTTGCGCATAGCGTTGGGATGAGATTTATCAGTAGGCATAGTATGTTGAAGGCTGTTGGTGACATCCCTGGAAATTTGGATGTATGAATTAGTTAGTATTGTTAGTCATACGTAATAAGAATGATTGACACAATATGTGGATTTATAAAAAATAGTTTTTCATTGCTTCCTCTTCCGTTTTAATTTATTTTTGTGTAATTTTATGTCTCTGTAATCAATGTAAGTTTTTCGTCTATTCAGTTTTACCTTTTGGAATTTATATCTGTGTTTCTTTTTGTTTCTGATGCCTTGTCTTTTATTGAGAACCATTTCGTCCCTATCTAATGTAGGTTCTTCTGATCTGGATTTATTATGAAAGCCTATCGATTTCTGTTGATATTGCTGAAGTCTATTAACGGTTTCATCGAATATTTCATTACGGTTCTCTAAAATCCTTTCTAAATTAAATGGTCGTTCTTCTCCCTCCTTAATTCCGAAAAATAACTCAACAGGTTTTAATTTAGTTGCAGTATGTATGGTTGAATTGTATAAGGAAGTTGCCACTCTGTATAACTCTTTGTCTGATAGATCATTATATTTTTGTT
This sequence comes from Topomyia yanbarensis, assembly GCF_030247195.1. Taxonomy (NCBI): domain Eukaryota; kingdom Metazoa; phylum Arthropoda; class Insecta; order Diptera; family Culicidae; genus Topomyia; species Topomyia yanbarensis. The sequence goes on from NC_080672.1 coordinate 189,497,614, forward strand.
TGATGCATAAAAAGATTTCAGACAGAGTGGAATGAAACCGTTCTACGATCCCATTCGACTCGCTACTGTTTGAAGGGGTAAAATAAATTTCAACGTTTAGTCTTTGCAGAAGGCCTCGGATTTCAACCGATTTAAAAGCAGGTTCATTATCACAGACAATCATGTTGGGAGTACCGTACGTTGTAAAAAGTTTTGTAATGCTTCGTTTTATGTCTGGGATAGATCGAGACTTGGTGGGTATTAGTATCGCGTATCTAGAAAGTTTGTCTACTGCCGAAAGAAATATGTTGGGCATAGAAATGAAAATGTCTACATGCAAAATATCGAGAGGTTTTTTGGGAATGGGTGTCTCGGCAAATTTAATTTTGTACGGATTTCTCTCATATTTGTTCTCTAAACAAATAGCGCAAAGATTAACGAAACATTGTATCTTTTTCTTCATCTGTGGAAAATAAAAAATTTTTATTAGTACTGATTGATTTTCCTCGGCACCCCTGTGCGCTCTGTCGTGTGTTTCTTCCATGGCTGTATTTTGTTCTTCTGGTGTGCGGAGATCCTGCAAGATAGATTGTGTTAGTTTTACTTTTATGGAATGACTCCGGGAGAAGTATGTCCTGTATGTGTGCTGGAGAATGTTTATCCATTCTTCCGGACACATTATGCAATTTATTCTTGATGGATGTAGGTAATCTCTAAACATTTTTAATGCGAAAGGAACGCCTATTGTAGTTCTTGTAATAGTTCTGCGATAAATATTAGGGAAGATTTGTTCATAAATATTGTCTTCTTGTCCGTCAGATTTTTTCAGTATGATTTGATTTTTGAAGAAGTTAATAGGTAGCTCGGTCATTTGAATAAATTCTCCGTCGTCAGTATCGGCAGAGTGTACTGTTTCGCTGTCAGATGAATCGTCGTCTTGTTCATTGTTATTCATTTCAGTTTTGTTGGATATGATTCGTGATAAGCCATCTGCTACAACGTTTTGCTTTCCTGGTCTGTGTCGGATTTCATAGTCAAATTCCTCTAACCTTAATTTCCATCTCACGAGCTTACTATGAGGGTCCTTCAAATTGATAGCGTATGTTAACGGCTTGTGATCTGTGAACAAGGTAAATTTTCGACCGAATAGGTACGGTCTAAAATATTTACAAGCCCAATCGATAGCAAGGAGCTCTTTTTCTATAGTAGAGTAGTTCTCCTCACTTTTCGTCAATGTTCTAGAAGCAAAAGAAATCGGTCTATCTTGCCCAATGGAACCTTGCGATAGAACGGCACCAATCGCATACTTAGATGCGTCTGTAGTTAAAATGAATGTTTTCGAGAAGTCTGGATAGATCAGTACATCACTGCTTGTGAGGATTCTTTTGCATCTTTCGAAAGCTGAAACGAATTCCTTTGTATGTTCGATGGTTTCTCCTTTTCTTAAGGCTTGTGTGAGTGGTTTTGCTATTTTTGCAAAGTCCCTAATGAATTTCCTATAGTAACCTAGAACGCCTAAGAAACCGCGGAGTTCCTTTTCGTTCTTAGGTAATGGCCACTGTTTAATAGCGCCAATTTTGGCTGGATTTGGTTTCACTCCTTCGGGCGTAACAACGTGTCCTAAGAAGGATACTTCCTTATGGAGGAATTCACTTTTGTCTAGTTGGACTTTCATATTGAAAGATTTCAAAGTTTCAAATATTTTTGCAAGGTTTACAAGGTGTTCTTGTAAACTAGTGGAAAAGACGATTATATCGTCCATATAAACCAAACATCTTACGCCGATGTGTTCTCTCAGTATATGGTCCATTACTCGCTGGAATGTCGAGGGAGCATTTTTGAGCCCAAAAGGCATTCTAAGAAATTCATAATGACCGTTGTCTACACTAAAAGCGGTTTTTTGGATGTCTTTCGTGAACCTCGATTTGGTGAAATCCTGAAGCCAAATCGATGGTGGAAAAGTACATGCTTCTTCCTAGTTTGTCTAGGATTTCGTTTATATTTGGAATTGGATACCGGTCGCTAATATTTTTTTCCTTTACTTTCCGGTAATCAATAACTAACCTCCATTTGGGTTGTCCGGAAGCATCTCTTTTTTCGGGACAATCCAAATGAGAGATGTCCAGGGGCTAGTTGATGCTCTGATTATCCCTTGGCTTAACATTTTGGAAATTTGCCTTTGAACTTCTTCTTTGTGGCAATAGGGATAACGGTATGATTTGGTGTGTGTGGGTATATCATCCTTAGTGTTTATTCTATGTTTTACCGCATTGGTGAAGGTAAGAGGTTTCCCTTCTTGATGGAATATTTCTTCATATTGAGAGATTAATTTTTGCAAGCCGCTAAGTTCTTCTGAATTTAAATGATCAGTCCGAATCTGTTCCATTATGCTTGTCTTTTGCTTCTTTTTGGATATCGGAGGGGCAGTAAATGATGTGGATTCTATGTTATTTAATTCCAACTTGATGTTGTTTTCCAACTCTAGTTCTTTCGGTTCCGAATTTCGATTTGTCGCAAGTACACTGGCAAAGTGATTGTCAGATCGATACAGTCCTGGGAGAATGAATATTCCTGGGGCAATTTCTCGATCGTTTGAGATATAAAGGTCACCGTCAGTTTCAAATTTAACACGAACGAATTTGGTCTCATGTGCATTTAGTTGGGTGCGAGATTGCTCTGGGTATTTTCGTAGCATTCGTATGTTAACACCAGAGATTTTTAACTCATTCGATGCTGTCAGGATTTCGGCTTCCAATTGTCTAAGAGTCAAAAAACGAATGAAAATCGAAAACATAGAAAATTAGTTTATTTGGTTGTATTTTTGGAAAGGGGTTGAATTCAATGAATTTATCTATAGAATGGGTGCCGTTGATGTTTCTAACTCGTGCTGGCACGGTTTTCCTGCAATTATTTATGTTGACGAGGCGTGTGCTTATGTAGTTTTTGTTAGCACCCGTGTCAATTAAAAATTTCAGTTCACCTTTAGAACTGTGTAGAACTATATATGGAATGAAATTGTTCATGTTGCGTTGGGTGTATCGAGATTCAAGTGAAAATTTAGGTCATCTGTGCCTGGAATGTTGGAGTTTAAGTTTGTACTTGATTCTGTTTGAGGTTCTTCGTTCTGAGCGATCGTTGCAGAGGTATCGCCTAATTCTGTTTCGGGGTAGTAATAATTTTGCCATTCGTTATATTCGCAGTGGTTTTGAAAATTTTGTTCGTTCTGGTTTGTCTCCTCAATGTTATAATGTGGGTACGGTTGTTGATTGTTAGGTCGATTCATATAATTAACTTGACGAGAGCGGATAGATCGATCGACGTCCATTGGTTCAACTTTTTGTGGAGGTTTGAAATTTAATGGTCGGTCATTATTTGCAGCTCTATAGGAATTAATTTGTTGAAATTGGTTATTGTATGCCGGTGGTCTGAAGGGTTGTTGGTTTGGGTATGATGGTTTCGGTTGAAATGTTCGTGGGTCTCGTGGTACAAATGGTGGGTTATATGGCAATCTAGGGAGCTGACCAGTTTTCTGTGAGTTTTGAATGTAAGGGAAATTTTGTCTCATCGGAACTGGGGGTGGTTTATTGAGCTGAGTCGTTTTCGTTTCGTAGTTAATGTCAAAGTCACCTGTTCTTCGTGCAATTTTGTTTGCCTTTTCGATTGCATATTGGAAGGCTTGATTAAGATTTTTAGGTTGAAGAATACCGACATGTGACGTGTATGGTTCTTCGAGTCCGTCAATGAATTTCTCTAGGCATAGTTTATCGACAAATTTGACTAAATCTGCTGGATGGTTCCACTCAGAGCTCATCTGGATCTGTGTGGATATCCCTGTGAAACAATCTTGAATTTGCGTATAAAATTCGTTTACTGAGTTGCGATTTTGGCGTAACGAAAAGAGCTTCTGAAGGAGTGTTGAAAGCTCCCTCTTGTCTCCATAATGAATGGTTAGCTCACTCTTAATTGCTGTCCAGAGGAGTGGTGTGCCGTTAGAAGCCAAAAGGTCACCAGCTTCTCCGATGATTTTATTTCTGATTTCTTGCAACCAGAGGGGGAAAAGTGAAGTATTTTCTAAATGCTTATATAAATTGAGAATCCTTTCGACGGATTGTATCCACTGGCTCAATTGCTTGGCATTTCCCGAGAATTGCGGAAGGCCTTTGATCAAAGGCCTTTGATCAAGTCGGGCACTCTGCCTCTAGAAAATTCATTGTCAATATTAATTACAGTCCCTTGTGAATTGCCTTGTAATTGTTGTAATTGAGCTACCTGCTGTCTCAGTTGGTCTAGCTCCTGGTCATTGGAGGGAAAATTAAACTGTCTTATCTCTTCTTCGCGAGCTTCAACCTGCTGCAAAGCCTCGTTGAGTCTTCGCTGCAGCTCGGGCACATCGGCCTTCATTCTAGCTAATTCTATTTCTCTTGCATTCAATCTCCCTACGGTCTCGTTTAGCTCTTGCTGCAGAGCGTCTAGTCTAATAGACTCGTTCATCATCTTTAGATTAGTTACTAGGAAATAATAGGTAGGCGTAAAAGCTAGTCAAAATTCTGGAAAACTATGATCACGTTCACTGTTATTTAGTTACAAAATAAACACTTCTCTTTTCGATACGTTCGGATTTAAAGTTTTATATATTTTATGTTAGTTGTCGCGTTGTGATATTTTAGAGGTTTGCTTACCACTGGTGGGGGCTTGCCTCTGTGCTATTAGTAGGGTTTATAATGCTGGCAAAGTTATATGAACCTATGCTAGGTTTTATAACTTGCGTTTAAATTAAAATTAGACTAACCTTAACGTTTCTCTGCTCAAATCTATTGGTGTTCTTCCACGGATGAGTTTCCTCGGCAGGGAAAACTGGAGCGTTATTCGTGCGGATAAGTAAAGCTTGGATCCTGATCACTGCAATCGCACTATGATTATCACTTCACTTCACTCTCCGCGAACTAGACTGCGCCACTTACCGAAGTATGGACTTCGGATGGTTTTTTAAAAAGTTAAACTATACGGTTTGACGATCGAACTAAGACTGACTTTATTGCTTCATATCGATTAAACCTGAACCTACATATTATTTGTTGAATACACAAATTGTTGGCGTTGCAGTCTGGGTGCTCAGCTGACGAATCATTCTTGGTGCAGGTGCCATGGACTGGACGGATGTGTCCGATGGTTTCGGCGATGGGAACTGATGACGATGAACTGATGAATTGATGACTGGGCTGTATGTTACTTGTGACTTCGTAATTGGAATCATTTTGGAGTCAGGCTGGGTTGCACTTGTAAAGTATATATATATATATATATATATATATATATATATATATATATATATATATATATATATATATATATATATATATATATATATATATATATATATATATATATATATATATATATATATATATATATATATATATATATATATATATATATATATATATATATATATATATATATATATATATATATATATATATATATATATATATATATATATATATATATATATATATATATATATATATATATATATATATATATATATATATATATATATATATATATATATATATATATATATATATATATATATATATATATATATATATATATATATATATATATATATATATATATATATATATATATATATATATATATATATATATATATATATATATATATATATATATATATATATATATATATATATATATATATATATATATATATATATATATATATATATAGTAATGACCCGTTTTTATCAACCAACCGAAAAATTTTGGTTAATAAAACGGGGAAGATGATAAAATCGGGGATTTTTTTATCTTCATTTTATCATTTTATCATTCTACATAATTAGAAGCAACCAGAGAACTATCTCAAGTTGTTAGTTGGCAGAAAAATCCAACCTAATGCCCTATCAGTGCAAAAAAATGTATTTAACCGAACCGTCCGACAGTTGTCTAATCCAACTTCCAAGCATAGGATCGATGTGAAATTTTGCAGATAGACTCATTATGAATGACAATGTAATCTTTCAACGAAATTTAATAGTTAATCTCCTTAAAAGTGCGCTGTAGAATTTATTCTTTATTTAATTAGACACAGGGCGTTGGTGGTTCACTACTATTCTACGCCCATGTTCCAAAAATGACAATTAAGAAAAACGAAGTTCAGGAATCAGAATATATTGGCTCAAATGGCACGTTCCCCGTACATAGTCGGGGATTTGTGCCGCTACATCAATTAAAGCTTTATATTATAAAATTACGTTCATATCCAACGTTTCTAGTGTAATTAGTCTAGTTCTTCATTAGGAAAAACTTAATTTACAAAATATTTGACGAAAAAATTTCAGTGGTAAAATCTGATTGAAATCGGAAAATTCTGAGCCTGTTGGTCTAGCCACGATCCACGATGTAGTCTATTCATTTTATTTTCGAACGTGTACGCTGATAACTTTCTTGTTGAGCGGGCAACTTTTAGTTTTACTAAAATCGGAAATGGATGTATTTGCCATGTTTTAAGTTTTTGTAAGCAACGACTGTGATGAATAGTTTTACAGAATCGATCTCACTATTCTAGTTATTAATATCGTATCCATGTCTTAGTCAATGAAACTTTCTCTTTCCACAAAATTAATATTTACTTTTTTGGTTATTTTATTAGTGGGAAATTTATGCGAAGAATTTCAACAATGGGATAAACAGGTTCGAGGGTTTTTCGTCATCAAACAATATTCCGTATCAGATTTCAAAAAGTTTGAAACAGGCACACGCATTTTTATAGAAATAGGCAGTTTGAGCCTGGTTCTGTGGCTTTCGACTGGCATAGCCCGTTCTCATTGGTTCGAACAGGTTGGCGTGTTCCTACTTACAAGTGAATAGAATGAACCGCTTTGATGACATAGAAGATGACAAAAGAGAACAGGAATCTTGTTAGCTGATTCAATTCGAAGTTTGTTTAGTGAAGACTCAAGCGCGCTGGCAGGAGATCGTTTTATAGGGGTAGATAAAGTAGAGAACAGATATCACACTCTTAGATACTAATATACGCTAAATTGTATCTTCCGGACGGTGTTTAGAGACAGTCCGCCAAAATACATTTTGTTTGCAGTTTGGCATGCACACAACATGAATTATTAAATATTCAATTCGTATTGCATACGACGTCACTTTTAATTGTTATGTTTTCCATGCATAATATGTGACAGTTTGTTAGTTTATCATGGAAACTTTGTTTTTTTTTTAAATTTAAGGAAAATGGGATTCCAGTTCATCAATTATGCTGTTTCGTTCATCTAGAAGAGCTATAGGCGTGCATCCAGACCCAAGAATGGGACAGTCTGTAATTCAGGAAACTAACTGCTTCAAATATTTAGGACTTCACTTAGACCCCACACTCTCCTGGATTGAGCATATAACATCTATAGAGAGAAAAGTTGCATCGTTATGTGGGGCTATGCGTAAAGTATGCTCTTTTGTTCCCCAGCATGTACTTCTACAATTTTATTATGCGCACATCCACTCATTGCTGAACTATATATATATATATATATATATATATATATATATATATATATATATATATATATATATATATATATATATATATATATATATATATATATATATATATATATATATATATATATATATATATATATATATATATATATATATATATATATATATATATATATATATATTAGGGTGTAAAAAAGTCATCAGGCTCACTTCTTAAATGAAAGGTTAGGGTATCAGGACAACTTTCTTCTTCGGAGTGTATTTGCTAAAACGCTGCCTACTGGTGGCGAATTTTGATTTTTTGAAAAATGGGCCGATTTTTAAGTTTTTGTTATATAACCTTCGACATTTTTAGCAATCCATCAAAAATAATAATGTTCCAAAAAATAAAACAATTCAAATGTGCTTAGACCACATATTGTTTTTTGGAAAATAGAAGGAAAATGATTTAAATCGGCGTTTTCTGTTTGTCTTTAGTGCGTCAGGATCGGGTTTAATGAGAATTTGATGATTTTTTGTACCATCAATTATAAAAATAATAAGAACTTTACTAATGATGCCAAGTCTCAAATTATTTTTAGAAAAGTTAATTCACCATGATTACTTCTTGAAGGATTTTTTACCAAAATTATTGTACTAGAGGATACGCTGTATTCTGTTGTAAAACTTTTTCGAACATACAAAGCCTTCAAAATTGGCTATTTCAGAATTATGTGATTTAAAACGTAAAGATAAATTTTTCAACATTCACCCCACCCTTCTGCATTTTTCTTCACTCTGATGTACTTAACATGGGAATGAGACTTCTTATACAAAATCTGAATACGTTACTCAATTTGGCATACAAATATACGCCATAACTTGCCACTAACTCGACATATTTGTTTAATTAATCATGAACCCCACTAGGTAGTTATTAATATACTAAATAATTTTAACAAAAATCGTCAAATGCTCATCGCCACCGGACCTCAACCCTCAACGCACACTAGGACTCCAGATGAAGCTCAACAGTGCTCTTCTGTAAGTAACAAAAACTTTTTATTAATTAACATTGTGACTAATCAAATAGCAATCAGTTTTGAACCACTGAACATTTGAAAAACTACGGTATATTAAAATTAGATACATTGTATGAGACGTGCTAATAAGTTTGACAAGAATAGAAACATGGCACAAGAAGTTAACGCCCAAGAGCTGTTGGACCAAATCCGAGAGCTCAAGGAAAATCAAAACGCGTTAGTGCACACAAGCCATGCGCGATAGGGCGGAAGATCCATTCTTAAATTTCCGGACTCCCGACCCAATTAAAAATCTTCCCACATTCAGTGGAAATAAAAAAGAAACTCAAGCGTGGCTTGAGGATACTGAAAACACGCTCGACTTGTTTGAGAGTTACGCGGGATCACCGTATTACGAACAAATAATAAGAGCGATCAAAAATAAAATAACAGGCGAAGCGAAAGAAGTATTGATCGCAGCAGGCAACCCAAAAGATTGGCAATCAATCAAAGAGGCACTGCTTAATTCCTATGGAGACAGACGGGATTTAACATCGCATATCCAGTCACTCTTTTACGTACGCCAAGGGAAAAAGACCCTTAGCGAATTCTACAATAAAGTCAAATCGATAGATACAGCAATAAAAAGCACCGCAGCCGTGATGGACGACTATAAATCCTCCACCAAAGCGGATAACAGCTTAATCAGTTTGATGTCGGTAACCCGATTCATAGACGGTTTAAACGACACGCTTAGCATGCATGTGCGAAGCTACCGGCCGGAGTCGCTGGAAGAAGCATATAATATTACTGTACAATACGCTAATGCAGCGTACAGAATGAAGCTAGACAATAGGTCAACAGCCCCCACCTCTAAGCCAAATTCTTTTAATAAACCAAATAAACAGTACCAAAACCCAAATTCGGCAAACAACCAAAATTATAATGCAGGGTACCCCCAAAACTTTAACAAGCCTGGACCCTCAGGAAAATTTAAATCGCATAGACAAAACCTAGACGAAGACGTTTCGAAGCGAACAGTGAGATCAAAAACCCAGAATCTAAACAACCACGAGGGAGAACCTGAACATCATGAGCCAGAAAATGACACCCCTCCACAAGAAGAGTTCACGTTAGATTCAGATGACGACGACTATTTTCTAGCCGATGAACTATATTTTCAAATAGTTCAAGAAAAAAATCAAGGGCCATAGCCAACAACAATTTCATTCCTTATATAACGATAATGACCAGCAAAGGAGAAATGAAATTTTTGATCGACACAGGCGCGAACAAAAATTACATTTCGCCAATGCACTTAAATCTAGAAAACTGCAAATCAGAAACCGGTATCCAAGAAACCAATATTGAAAAATCAACCTCATTTGACATTTTTCAGATAAAGAAAAAATTAAAATTCTACATATTCAAATTTCACGATTTCTTGGACGGACTAATTGGTTACGAGTCATTACGGGACATCAAAGCACAAATTGACATTTCCAAAAACAAACTTAAAGTTGGTAGAAAGGAATTTACTATGCAGAAAAGATTCCCACTTCAAAATAAAATTAATCTGACCGAGCAGAATTTTCAATATATTCAGGTACAGACAATAAAAGATGGAGACTTTTGCATTCAAAACGAATTGCATCTAGGCAAATTTTCAATACTACCCGGGCTATATCGAAGCACAAATAAAGTAGCGATATTAGCAATGAACAACCACTCGGAAACACCATTGGAAATTAACCTAAACGAAATAAAAATCAAGACAGACCAATACCAAGTGCTACAAGAACCACTCAGCCAGGAAGAAAATCAGAAATATCATTTTCGAGAGGACCACATGAATGAAGAAGAAAAGAAGGCATTGAAATACATCATTAACCAGAACAAGGAAATACCCTACACAGATTCTGAAAAGCTCACATTTACCCATAAAATCAAACATAATATCAGGACCGCTGACAACATCCCAATATACACGAAATCTTATAAATAACCACAAATTTTTGAAAAAGAAATCCAAACGCAAGTGCGTAAGATGCTAAATGACGGAAGAATCGATATCGCCATACACTTCCCCCGTATGGATTGTACCGAAGAAAGCCGATGCAACCGGACAAAAGAAATCTCGTTTAGTCATCGATTATCGAAAATTAAACGAGAAAACCATTAACGACAAATATCCGATTCCGGATATAACGGACATACTGGACAAATTAGGTAGGGCTCGATATTTTTCAACAATTGATTTGGTATCAGGTTTTCACCAGATACAATTAGCAGAAGAAGATACCGAAAAAACTGCGTTTTCTGTAAATTCAGGGAAATACGAATTTACCAGAATGCCTTTTGGTCTAAAAAAACGCACCCGCCACCTTTCAGCGAGTAATGGACTGCATACTGCGTGAGCTAATAGGAGTGTGTTGTTTCGTCTACATGGACGACATTATCATTTTCTCTAGTTCACTGCAGGAGCACCAAAACGATCTGATTCGAGTAATGAAAAAGCTGAAAGATGCTGGTCTGAAGATTCAATTAGACAAATGCGAATTCTTCAGAAAAGAGGTTCAATTTCTCGGGCACACCGTATCAGAAGACGGAGTAAAACCCAACGCTGATAAAATCGAAAGCATAAAAATCTGGCCAATGCCAAAATGTGAAAGTGAAGTTAGACAATTTCTCGGTACACTAGGCTACTACCGGAGGTTTATAAAAGATTTTGCCAAGGTGGTAAAACCAATGACTAAACTATTGAGGAAGGATACTGAGTTCAGAATAACGACCGAAATCGAAGAATGTTTTCATAAATGCAAAAAGATTCTTGCCATGGACCCTGTGTTAATGTACCCAGACTTTACTAATGAATTTACATCAACAGATGCGAGCGACTATGCTATAGGAGCCGTTCTCTCCCAGGGACCAATCGGCAAAGATAGACCGATTGCATACGCCTCACGTACTCTAAGCAAAACAGAAGAGAACTATTGCACTACAGAAAAAAAGCTATTGGCAATCGTGTGGACCGTGAAACATTTTCGACCATACCTGTATGGGAGAAAATTTAAATTAGTAACGGATCACCAACCATTGACCTATTCCCTAACAAACGCAAACAGTAAGATCGTTCGTTGGAAACTTGATCTAGGCGAGTTTGACTACGAAATTATGTACACACCCGGTAAGCAAAATGTCGTTGCCGACGCTCTTTCAAGAATAAATCCTACAATAGAAAACCAGACAATAATCGCAAACTCTCAAGATAGCATAGAGGTAGAACCATCCTCAAGCGAAAGCGACGACCTGGAAACAATTCATTCGGCAGACACGAGCGACGACTATTTTATACCATGCACTGAAAAATCCATTAATTCTTTTAGGAACCAAATAATTTTAAAAATTGGTCCCAAAGACATAACATCCTACGAGTAAATATTTCCTAAGTATCATCGTCACATAATAACAAAACAAGATTTTTTTGATTTGGCATCACTGTTTGCTATATTACGGTCGTCAGTAGAGCTGATAGTATTTTTTTTTGATTTTTTAGTGTTTTACACTCGCGATTATTTTTATTCTCGTTTTATCTGTATATCGTTTTATTCGGTAGTACGTGTGCTTTGAAATTTCGTGACTTCAAGCACGATTATATCTGCCGGTGTGATTCGTGAAAGTGATTGTTTTTGGTTGTGATTTTTGTTTTCACTTGTCATTATCACTGCACAGACGTTACGCTCAATTTTTTCGCCAAATGCGACATCTACTGGTGGGTAGTTGAGTTGTCACACGTTGCGTGCAAGTTTGCTTCCATTGACGCACGTTACCCGTTAGCGTTCTCCTGCGCATATTGCATACCCGCTAGGCGTTATTTCTACATCAAAAGCATGGCTTGTAACAACTGCTCGAAAGTGGTTAATGATTCTGATCGAATCACATGTCGTGGATACTGCGGAAATTCGTTCCACATTATATGCGTCAAGATGGATTATGATGTTCGTGACGTCCTGGGAACCCACGCACGGAATCTATTCTGGATGTGCAATGGCTGTGCTGATTTATTCTCGAATGATAATTTCCGTAGAATGGCTTCGCGTTGTTGCGACATAGTGCCTGACGACAATTCTCTGAAATCTATAAAGAACGACATAGCTGATTTGAAAGATGTCGTCAAATCTCTCTCGTTTAAAGTTGACTCTAAACCGCTATCCCCAACTATAACGCCTTGGAATCGAATTGCTGAATATAATCCAGTTTCAAACACGCCTAAGCGCAAACGCGAAGATGATTCGCCCAAAACAAAAATTCCTAATATTCCCTTGTGAATGATTGTCTGGGGGAGAATCTGCAACCGAGAATAGTTCGTCTAGTTCCTAAGGACAAGGATCTCTCATCTTTGAGCTTCATTACTTTCAAAGTTGGCGTTAGCAAATCATACAGGGATAAGGCTCTGTCCAAAGATTCTTGGCCGGAGAACATCTACTTCCGTGAATTTGTGACCAATTCAAAAATCCAACGACCTATCATCAGGATTGCGGCAGAGAAGAATCCATCTGGTGGTGGACAGTAGCACCAAGCTGTTCCGGATAAACGCATCTGTCCAACTTCTTGTATCCTGGCGAGCGATTTAGATCTACCTGGCGAATCGGCGACTTCTTCTGTGTCAGGTAAAGCCAAGAAGGGTATATGTCCTTCCGAAGCAATACAAGATGCTGCACGCCTTCAATGTAAATTTCACTTACAGTCTGCTGATGAACACAACTCTACCACCGCTGTGAATCTTCAATATCAAAAACAAAATTTGAATCCCATCGTAATGAGCTCGTCTCTTCACAGCACATTCGGCTCTACAACGATCACAGAAGGACTAAGCACTCTATGCTATGCTGGTATGACTCATCGCACCCTGGGACGCACTGCAGCTAGCACTATGGAAGCCCTTGATCCCCCTGCCACAGTCGAGCCATTGCAGCCAGCGTTCACCAGTCGTCACGGTCCTGTGTGCAGGAGTGATTAAGGGGTCTTCCAAATCGATACCAACGGCAATCAATCGCGGCATTCAAACCTACAAATATATTACCAGAATGCCGGTGGTATGAATTCAGTAATCGAAGATTTTCTGGTAGCAAGTGGTGCCAACTACGATGTTTTCCGAACTGATCGCAGCTCACGCAACAGTCTCAAGGCTACCGGCGGCGGGGTACTTGTGGCTATCCATCGTCGATTGAAAGCGCAACTGATTGACGATACTTTGGGGGTCTGTGTCGAGCAGGTGTGGGTGCGAATTAAACTGGCTGGCTACGCACTTTTTCTTTGCGTGGTTTATCTTCCACCGGACCGCACTCGCGATTCGACATTGATTGATTCACATACTGAGTCACTGGAACGGATTTCCGCTCAAGCAAGCCTGGTTGATGAGATCCTGATTGTTGGTGATTTCAATTTCTCCGGATTAAAATGGCGCTCTGCTTCTGATGGATTTATGTTCGCTGATCCCGAACTGTCATCTTTTCATGCTGGTATCACCAGTTTGCTTGACTGCTACAGTATAAATCTGCTGCTCCAAATGAATAATGTGGTGAACGAGAATAACAGAATCCTTGATCTCTGTTTTTCGAGCAAATCTGACTACGCGCCAAAAGTTACCGCAGCACTGTTCCCCCTTTTTTTCATAAAACGTTTATTTGATACGGCATTTGCAAAAGCTTTTTTACGCCGGGGTTTTTTTTACATAACATGTTACAAAGGTTCTTAAGACTATCACGTTATAAAAAAAAATTCACTTTCTAATGCTAACATTGAAGATAATCATCATTTTGAATGTTTTTAATTATACTCTATTTTCTTGAATTTCATTGTAAACCTATTGATAGTTTTTCTGTAATCTTTGTTTATTTTTTTTTATTTATATCGTTTTATCTAACTTAACTAACTGCGAAGAAATCTAAATTGTTTGTGGGTAGCAAGGGAAAAAACTAGAAACATTGTGGGGATAATTATATTTGAATATTTATTGTTTTCAGGAAATGATAAATATGGCTCATGTATGTAAGATCTCGTAAAGCGAGGATATCACGAACAGGTACATAGGGTGGTTTTCTTCTGGCTCGTAAGGAGTCTATTAATAGGGATCTGGCTTCACGATATTCAGTGCAAGACCAAACAATATGTTCAATGGCTTCGTAACCCTCTCCGCAAGCACATTGATTATCTTCTGCGATCCCAATACGGCGGAGATGCGCATTCAACGTATAATGGTTGGACATGAGTCTAGACATCACACGAATGAAGTTTCGACTTACATCCAACCCTTTGAACCATGCCTTCGTTGATACTTTAGGGATAATTGAGTGCAACCACCGTCCCAGATCTCCATTGTCCCATGATGTTTGCCAACTAGTAAGCGTCCTCTGACGAGAAGCGCTATAAAATTCATTGAAGGCAATAGGTCTTTCATAGATGTCACCGTCCAGCGCCCCTATTTTGGCTAAATTATCCGCTCTCTCATTACCCGGTATGGAGCAATGAGCGGGAATCCACACTAAGGTAATTTGATAAGATTTATTTGTTAATTTAGTTAAGTATTCTCGTATCTTCGTCAAAAAGTACGGAGCGTGATTATCAAGCTTTAATGAGCGTAGTGCCTTAATTGTGCTGAGGCTGTGAGGATGAAATAATGGCTCGGAAGTAAAGTATCAATGATTTCCAGACTATAGTGAACTGCTGCTAGTTCGGCTGTATAAACGGAGGCAGGTTCTGCAAGCTTGAAAGAGATCGAAGTGTTATTGTTGAAAATACCGAAGCCAGTGGCCTCATTGATTCGTGACCCATCAGTGTAGAACATTTTATGGCAGTCAATGTGTTGGTATTTACTTATGAATATTTTAAGGATTTCCAGAGAGCGCTGGTGACCCGGGATTCCACAAATTTCCTCTTGCATGGACGTGTCGAACAATAAAGTGGAATCGGGAGTATCTAGTATATTAACACATGTCAGAATATAACTAGAAGGCGTTAATTCTTGTGACATGTGATTGAAGTACACTGTCATGAATCTGGTTTGGGATTGAAGCTCGACAAGTCTTTCGAAATTTTCAATTACAAGTGGATTCATAACCTCACATCGTATACGTAAACGAGAGGAGAGATCCCAGAATCGATCTTTTAAGGGAAGAACTCCCGCTAGTACTTCAAGACTCATCGTATGTGTCGATTGCATGGAGCCTAAGGCGATTCGTAAACAACGATACTGTATACGTTCCAATTCAATAATGTGAGTGTTTGCAGCTGAACGGAAACAGAAGCACCCATATTCCATTACTGAAAGTATCGTTGTTTGATTCAATCTTATCAGGTCACTTGGATGAGCACCCCACCAAGATCCGGTTATTGTTCGGAGAAAATTTATCCTTTGTTGGCACTTCTTTATCAGATACACACCAAAAAAATCTGAATTTTATCGTTGACGTAATTGTAAACATGACACAATTCAACAAACCGTAATTTACGAAATGACAGAACATTACCGTGTTCCGTTTAATTTTACATGAAACATCTACTTTACATGCTCAATGACATAAAATTACACTTCCCACCATTCAGAACAATCGCTGTATGTGGAGTAAAATTACATGATTTACGAAATTAAACGACATGAAAAATTAAAATCAAACGTAAAACTAAGTCATTTTTGATGCTCGTATGTCAGGGTCAGGAGACGTAAATTTACACTATTTTTTCTAGGTGTGTACCTAATGTGGCCTCCCCATGTACCTTTAGAATCGAACCAAATTCCGAGATATTTAAAGGTCATGACTTGGGCTATCGTTCTACCAACCAACTGAAGCGGAAGCTGAGCTGGATCACGCTTCCTTGAAAAAACAATCAACTCTGTTTTCTCCGTAGAGAAAGCGATGCCTAACTTCAAAGCCCAACTTGATAAATTATCCAAACTATCTTGCAGTGGTTGTTGTAAATTTATGGCTTTTGGTCCTGAAACAGAAACCACGCCATCATCTGCAAGTTGCCTTAGAGTGCATGGACTGACAATACAATTATCAATGTCATTCACGTAAAAATTGTAGAGAAGGGGGCTTAAACAAGAACCTTGTGGGAGGCCCATGTAACTTATTCTGAATGTTGCCAAATCGCCATATGAAAAATGCATGTGCTTTTCTGACAATAAGTTGTATAAATAATTATTTAATATTGGTGAAAGACCACATTGATGTAGTTTCTCTGAGAGAACATCAATGGAAACAGAGTCGAATGCTCCTTTTATGTCTAAGAACACAGACGCCATTTGTTCTTTTTTTGCGTAAGCTAGTTGGATTTCTGACGAAAGTAGCACCAGACAATCATTCGTTCCCCCAATTCAACCCAATTGTCGAGACGTCGTAGGATAATTTTTTCCAACAATTTCCTGATACAGGATAGCATTGCAATCGGTCTTTACGAGTTATGGTCGGAGGCTGGTTTTCCCGGTTTTGGAATGGCGATAACTCTCACTTGTCTCCAGTCGTGTGGGACTATGTTCTGCTCAAGAAGCTTATTGAATAAATTCAACAAGCGTCTCTTTGCTAGGTCAGGCAGATTCTTCACCAAGTTGAATTTAATTCTGTCTGGACCCGGAGCATTATTGTTGCATGAGAGGAGTGCAATTGAAAATTCCATCATTGTCAAAGGCGAATCTATGGAATTGTTACTTGTGGGAGCATCGCGAATGATTTTCTGCGCAGGAGCAGAATCTGGACAAACTTTCTTGGCAAAATTAAATATCCAGCGATTCGAAAAATCTTCGCTTTCATTAGTTACGTTTCGATTCCTCATTCTTCTGACTGTGTTCCAAAGAGTACTCATTGATGTTTCTCTTGACAAGCCATCAACGAAACGTCTCCAATAACTAGACTTTTTGGTACGACGGAGACTGTCAAATTTGTTTTGCAAAATCGAATAATTTTCAAAGTTTGCACGTGTACACCCTTTCCGTTTCATAATTTCTTTGTAAGCAACTTGTTTAGCTTCATATGCATCCGAGCACTCTTTGTCCCACCAGGGATTAGGAGGCCGGCTGTTCATTATCATGCCAGGATTGCATTTCGTTTGGGTTTGTTCTGCTGCTTCAATAATCAAACCCGCTAGAAATTCATATTCTTCGGTTGGTGGTAGCTCTTCCGTCGAAACAAGAGAAGTGGAAATTAAAGATTGGTATTTTTTCCAATCAATATTTCATGTCAAGTCATAAGGGACATTGATTGAATTCGTGAAGCCTAATTTACTGTTAATTGAAATAACGACTGGCAAATGATCGCTACCGTGAGGATCAGGTACAACCTTCCACGTGCAATCTAACCGAAGTGATGTCGAGCATAGAGATAGATCTAATGCACTTGGTCGTGCGCGTGGTCTGGGAATGCGTGTTGCTTCGCCTGTATTTAAAACTGTCATATTGAGCTCGTCACAAACATTGTATATCAAAGAGGATCGATTATCATTGAAGAGGGAACCCCACAATACTCCGTGCGAGTTGAAGTCTCCCAGTATCAGCCGCGGAGCAGCCATGGATTCCACTACCTCAAAAATCTGACCTTGTCCAATTTGAGCTTTGGGAGGTATATATATATATATATATATATATATATATATATATATATATATATATATATATATATATATATATATATATATATATATATATATATATATATATATATATATATATATATATATATATATATATATATATATATATATATATATATATATATATATATATATATATATATATTGTAACCTTCGACAAGGTTCCACCTTAAAGTAATGACTGGGTGTCAGTATTGCTATAAAAGTTACGGAAAAAACATTGTCGTTAAATGTAAAATACACGCAAGAAAAATATATTTTTATATAAAGATAATGGTACAATTAAATTATTTACGAGTCCCAACAATAAATTGAACAAGTTGCATTTCATTTCAGTTAAATACTCGTGAATATGTGGGTCGTCGCAACGTCGGTTTTGAAAAAAAAACACACTTCAAAACTCAGACAGAACGGTAAAAAGAGCCATTGTACCGTCAAGTGAGACCACTCATGCATTCACAAGTAAAATGCATCCGTATTAGTGTTTCGCCACCATGCCCATTTGAGAAAAAAAACCCAAACTCTCATAAACGAGCAGAGCGACAAAAATATTTGATGTGTCGTCAAGTGGGGCCATTCACTAATACGGACAGCCAATCAGGAGCTAGCTAGGTGAATTAATCCCTTCGAAATTCGAAGCTGTGCAAGAATAGGGATGCTAGGCGACTCGCTGGTTGTATGCGTATCGAAGTAGCCGAGTTCACAACCCGCAAACGAAGCTACGCCTGATGATCGGGCGGGAAGATGATCGCGTGTTCTGCCGAGCCACCGTTTGCAGCCGAATGAAGGCTATACCTTTGCGCCAGCACCCGAAGGGCAACCGCCCGAGTGAATCCCTCAGGCTATATAAGCTCCTGTACCACATGGTTAAGCTCTCTTATTTCCTGAGTCCGTGAAAGCCACATAGTGAATTAAATTCGACAGTTTCTTAAAGATATATAATTATCTTAGCTATTTGGTTCCGGAAGCCGTTACAATTCCCGGAACTTTAGAAATCGGCACAGTTATCCGCCGTAAGTTCGAAGTGACAATATTTGCACATAGTTTGAGTGAATAAAGTGACTCTCGGTGCTGGAAAATCTGGACCTCCCGTCAGCCAAAATTAAGGCCAGATTCTTCCGAAGAAAAGTGGCAGCGGCTCAGAAGTGTCGAACGGTCGTCCGTCAACATACGACCACGTTTATCTGAGTGAAGCCAACGGAAGGCCGGAGGAAGTTCCCGGCGAAAGAGTTGTTCGAGCAAGCCACGCGGTAAGACAGCGACGAAGACCGGTGGCCATCGGCCGGCGGAACACGCCGACAGCACCAGCAGCAGCAACACGTGGAAGCAGCCATCGTCGACGAATCAACGCAGTGACCAGTGAGTTAATAAAAGTTTTCTCATTCCTCGTTTCAATAAATAGTAGTTTCTTTTAAATTAAATTGGTTGTTGGACTTTTCTGTTTGCCACATTTCTTGCGTGCGCCTTTGAAATTGTTTTCAGGTTGAGACCAAATCCGGGTTAGAGTGTTCAGGTGAGTTTTCCCTAACGCGGTTGCCGACCCTGTGAAGCTATAGAGGGTCTCGTTACTGGGCTAGCCGGCCATTAGTTACAATTGGCGATCCTACGGAATAGAAAAATTCTGGCCTCACCAGAATTTTTCCCGCATTTAGGGGAGACTCACGAATCCTCCGAAGTTTTCGTGATTTGGTAAATTTTTCGGCTTTGCGTTTTACATTTCATTTGTGGTTTAACAGAATAGTCCGTTTGATTCAATTTCAATAGACCGAATTTAGTGCAAAAAAAACAGCACACGCGGCAAATATCGTTCTCGGATCAAAAGCGATCGAAACCTATTGTTTAAAGAAGTGTGACACAATTTTCATTTGCCTTATTAGAAACTGTTTGTCGATTATCACCGCTGCTAATTTGAGATAGGCTGCTGTAACATATATCAGCGATCGTTTGGTGACCGAGTTTGGCTTGGTGGCTGGTGATTAGAAATTTATACTGATTTCGATTTCAATTATCATTCCTACACAATGGATGTAGGTAGTAGCGTGATTGCAAATGTGTTCGATTTGCGAAAACGTTTTCATGATCTTCGCGTTGATTTCCTCAACGAAGACGAATTAGATTACGAGTTGAACGTTAGAGGTATCATTTGCGAAGTTGGCGCCCAAATGATAAGAAAGAGGGGAAATCTCAGGGAAGCATTGAAACGTGAACGGGATCTCGGGGAAGATCAGGAAGCTTTAGTTTCAATTAAATGCGAGTTTGACCCTCAATTAGATTTTGACTTGTGTGTGGAAAAGTTTAATCAGGTAAAAGATTACTTAGTGGGTATTTCGCAACCTCCTCCACCACGTTGTCAGTCCACATTGTTGCACTTAGGAGTGCGTTTGTATAGGTTGCTTAGCCGCGTAAGCGAGGATAATAGAAATCAAATTAAAGATTTAATCGTAGGAGTGATTGGATGGCTAAATATGTATTTTTATCGTAAGCGAACCCACATGGCGGATCAGCAAAATGTGGAGGTAGATTTAACTAATCTTTTCAGCGATTCGCCACATGTTAACGCCGACCCGAAAGAGGATAGTGATACGGAGGTTCGAGATGAAAATCAGGAACAAGAAGCCAGTTTATTGGATAGAACAGATTACGATTTGATTCAATGCTTGCAGAGGTTAGGAATTTATGATACCGCTTCACAGTCAGGGGATACGAAAAAAGACTTTCGTGACGCAATGCTCACTCTAGAGCATGAGATTTATTCATTGCGTAGGTACAGGGAGGCTAACAAGAGGGCTTTATCGGGTAATATTGTATCGCAGGTACCATTGATTACACCAGGTTCGAGCTCAGCCACGGTTAGTTGCGTATCTACCACCACGGTAACTGCCAGATATAATTCGCCCTACCCTGGGACGACAGTTGTGAATTCTCATACTCCAAGAGTTGTTCCGACGACCAGCATGGTAAATCCCGCACTGGTGACGTCGATCCCATCATTTAGTGTGCCATATTCTTACCCACCTGTTACAGTTCCTTTCTCGGTATCTTCCTACTATAGCGGATATCCCAATAATTCTGCGGGAAGTTTCAATTTTCCTGCATACTCGACTGCATATTCGAATCCGTTTTCTACAGCACCAAACTACCACCCTAGTCTGTACAATTATCAGTATGGTTACAATCCGTCTATGCAATTTAACTCCACATACCAACCAAACCCATTTTCTCAGACACAAATACCTATTCCAGCGGCAACAACAGCGCCGTTTATGACTGGCCAGTATGGTGCAGTCCCAATAGTTTCAAATAATTTCTCGGTTCCGAACAGACCATCGTATAATTTCAAGTCGCTGCCGGTTTCTAAATGGAAGCTGGAAAAGTATGCTGGCACCGACCAAGGCAGCAACCTCAACGAATTCCTGGTGCTGGTTCAACAATTATCATTGTCTGAGAGAATCTCGGAAGAAGAATTGTTTGATTCAGCGTTCCATCTTTTCACAGGACCTGCATTAAATTGGTATATGTCCATAAGTTCTAAGGGACTTCTCAGAAATTGGGAGCACTTAGTTGATGAGCTTCGGAAAACTTTTGTGCACCCAGAATTAGATTCTCTGGTGCGTTCAAGAATTTATCAGAGACGTCAGCAACGTTCTGAAACATTTCAAGATTATTATTTTGATATGGAAAAACTTTTTAGATCTATGACAGCTCAAATGAGCGATACAGAAAAATTAGACGTCCTCAAACGCAACATGCGGGGCGACTACAAAAAACTTCTACTTTGGACGCCCACTGACACGCTTCAACTACTTGAAAGCGCAGGTCGACAAATAGACGCGTCCAACTTTTCTCTATATAATAAAATGTTTGGTTCTGAGAAGTCGGTGAACGTTGTAACCCAAATTGAACAATTGAAGCCTGAAAACAAAAATTTAAACACCCGGTTAAAGACCAATCATATGCAGGATTCCACAAAACAAATAAACGGGAATAATAAAGCGAACAAAGACCGAGGCGATAGGGAAACCAACTCAAAACACCCAGCAGCTATTAAGAACCAAAAGGGGAAAGAAATTGATCCACAGGAGGGAAACTCTCGGCCAACTCGTTCACTGGACACACTAGTGGCAGCTCACGTGCCACCAGATGTAAATCAGTGTTTGTTTTGCCGCTATTCCAATCACTCGCTTGAACAGTGTCGTTCAGCGAAAGGATTGATCTGTAGAATTTGTGGTTTCAAGGGATTTGATACCCAGCATTGTCCCTATTGTTTAAAAAACGGACAACGTACGGCCGAAAATCGCCGGTCGTCAACGCTGTCCGCGTAAATTCTTTCTCTTACGAGACTACTCTTGCTGATTATTGGGAACCTACTATCGATGCAATGTATATTCCAAAAGAACCTCAGATTTTAGAAATTTCATTTTCAAACCCCAACGATAATCGGCCATATGCTCAAATAAAGCTGTACGATCTAAACATGAAGGCGTTACTAGATTCAGGCAGCAACGTGTCTCTGATCAGTGATATTACTTACAAAAAGTTAGGAAGTCCTATAATAAGGGCTGTTCAAACCCCTATGGAAGTTCGGACCGCGAGTGGAACACCGTTGAATGTTTTAGGCAAACTGTACATTCCATTCACCTTCGAAAACAAAATCCAAATTATTCCTACTTTAGTTATAGAAAACCTAGCTTTGGGGTGTATTTTGGGTATGGACTTTTGGAAAAAGTTTGATATCCAGCCAGTTCAGACCTGTTCAATAAGTGCAGAAGAACTTAAAAATCAAGATACGGGTTTAGATGTACAATCAACCCGATCCCATCTATCGAACAATGAGATAAATCAGCTCGAAGAGGTAAAGGCTTGTTTCAAGATAGCCATTCCAAACCAGCTATCATTGTGCCCATTGACTGAGCATCATATAATAATTAAGGACGAATGGAAAAATATTCCAGCGCCCCGCCAATACCCTTATACTCTCTCACCCAAAGTGCAACAAAAAGTTGCGGATGAGCTAGATCGCCTACTACAAACCAAGATCATAGAACGATGCCATTCAGACTGGTCATCGAACGTGGTGCCAGTAATCAAGCCTTCGGGAAAGGTTCGGTTGTGTCTCGATGCGCGCAAAATCAATGAACGCACCGTACGTGACGCCTACCCTTTACCCCACCCAGGGAGAATTTTAAGTCAGTTACCTAAAGCTCGATATCTTAGTACTATCGATTTATCTGAAGCATTTTTGCAAATACCACTAGCCAAGAATTCCCGTCGGTTTACTGCTTTCAGTATCCAGGGCAAAGGCATGTTTCAGTTTACCAGACTACCCTTTGGGTTGGTAAACAGTCCGGCAACCCTGTCCCGGTTAATGGATCAAGTTCTGGGCCATGGGGAACTGGAGCCGCACGTGTTCGTCTACCTTGACGATATAGTCATAGTGACAGAAACATTCGAAGAACACGTGCGGTTACTGAAGGAAGTCGCACGCCGATTGGCTTTGGCGAATCTTGCTATTAATTTAGAGAAATCTCACTTTGGGGTACATGAACTTTCGTTTTTGGGATACTTGTTGTCCACGGAAGGCTTGCGTCCCAACCCTGAGAAAATACGGGCCATTGTCGAGTATGACAGACCGAATACCGTAACAAAGTTACGCAGATTTCTTGGTATGTGTAACTACTACCGTAGATTTATCGAGGATTTCAGTGGGACAACATCTCCTTTAACTGACCTCTTGAAGACCAAAAGCAAAATTCTGAGCTGGAATGAGACGGCCGAGGATGCGTTTTGCCAAATTAAAGAAAGGTTAATTTCGGCGCCCATTCTGGTTAGCCCTGATTTTACCAAAGAATTTTGCATCCAAACGGATGCCAGCGATGTAGCAGTAGCTGGCATTCTCACGCAGGAACACGAAGGTTCTGAGAGGGTAATAGCTTATTTTTCCCATAAGCTAACCACCCCACAACGCAACTACCATGCCTGCGAAAAAGAAACCCTCGCAGCGTTGCTAGCAATCGAAGCATTTAGAGGGTATGTCGAAGGGAGCCACTTTAAGTTGGTCACTGATTCCTCGGCCCTGTCACATATCATGACCACTAAATGGAAAACAGCATCCCGATGTAGCAGATGGTGTCTGACATTGCAACAATACGATGTAAACATTGTACATCGTAAGGGTAAAGACAATGTTGTCCCTGACGCACTGTCTCGAAGTACTGCTGTAGTCACGGCCAAACCGTCCTCCCAGTGGTATGAAACTACAATGGAACAAGTTAGAAGTTCGCCTGACGATTTTGTAGATTTCCGCATAGACGGGGACAAGCTTTTGAAATTTGTTTCAACGCCAAATCTCCCCTATGATCACCGTTATGAATGGAAAATAGTTCCCGCCCCAGACGAGCGGGAAGCTATAATCCAAGAGAATCATGACGCCGCAATGCATCTTGGCGTCGACAAAACGGTGAGTCGTATAAAGCAACGATTCTACTGGCCAAAACTTGCCACCGAGGTTCAGGAATATATTCGGCATTGCAATGTCTGTAAGGAGGTAAAAGGTGCCGCCGTACCTGTGGTTCCACTTATGGGAGAGCAAAGAATTACTCACCACCCATGGCAAATTATTGCAATGGACTTTGTAGGTCCGTTACCTAGAAGTAAAAAGGGGTTTCAACATATTCTAGTCATATTAGATCTCTTCAGCAAATGGATCATGTTAACACCCATACGCAAAATAGATAGTGGCGTTTTATGTACGACCATACGTGATCAATGGTTCTTTCGAAACTCCACACCCGAAGTTATCATAACAGATAACGCCTCTTGTTTTCTTTCAAAAGAGTTCAAAGCCCTCTTAGAACGATTCAACATAAGGCACTGGCTTAATGCTAAGTGCCATTCGCAAGCCAACCCTGTAGAAAGGGTAAACCGCACCGTAAATGCAGCTATTCGCACCTACGTTAGGGAAGATCAAAGGTTGTGGGATACGAAGTTGGCAGAAATAGAAACAATACTCAATTCGTCCGTCCACTCAGTTACACAGTTTACCCCTTTCTTTGTCACTCACGGCCACGAGATATTTGTGAAAGGTTCGGATCACCGTAAAGGGTCGGATTCAGCAGAACAGGGCGAAGTAGCACAGAAGGATATGTTTGATAGCATCTATGATCTAGTGCAGAAAAATCTTAGGGAGGCCCACACGTCTTGTCAAAACCGGTACAACCTACGACACCGGAGGCACGCACAATCATTTCAGGTGGGTCAATTAATATACCATCGAAACATGAAACAATCTAGCGCCATCAACAACTACAACGCGAAATATGGGGCGATGTATTTACCCGGGCGCATTATTTCCAAGATCGGTTCCTCGTCGTATGAAATCGAGAACATGGAAGGAAAGTCTTTAGGGGTGTGGCCTGCCGCACACTTAAAACCTGCATAGTATTTATTCACTTAATAAGATTATAATATTCCATCCCGGGGCTGCATGCGACATCTCGACCTTCAAAACTGGATCCGTTCAGTCCTGTCCATTCATCGCGGTGCAATCGTTCTAGCATCACGAAACAAAGAAAATCTGTAGGTATATTTAGAGCGATGGAATATTCACTACAAACCTGTGATTCGGCCGATTCCACTGGGTTTCGGTAGTAATCGGACCGAAAACGTGCCACTCCATCGGTAGGGACTTGACTTTCCCAGGAAAATTGAAGAATTTTCCTGTTTTTATGCATTTTTACTTGAAATTTAGCAGCAGAAAAAAAAACACAGCTTTGTTGTGAAGGTTAATTACTTGCAATGATAAGTGGGTGCGTTCGCATTAATTTCGATATCGAAAATTGCGACTCGCATATGATGGAAAGTTGAATGCAAGTTAAATTGTATGCGATGATTCAGGCTTGGTTGTGAACAAGTTAAATAGCATGGGAATTCGCTGGAGACCAGAGGCCAAGTGCCGATGAAGGTCAGTAAAAGGCTAAGGGCCTCCAAACTGAGATGTAGTCGATGACCGACGATGATCATATATGACCCCGAACGTCCCCATAACAGTTTCCAACCATCGCTTGAGGAAGTATTAACATCGGAAAGTTGAGGTAGACTTTAGCCTCATCTTAAGGGTTCAAGAACTGATAGTCTAGAACCAAACCAGTGTAAATAAGTTTGTACAGTTAGTAGTAAATAGGAAAGTAAGAATAGCTTAGTTTTATAGAGAATAATACGATGAAAGAGTGAGCGTGAATGGATGAGAGAAAGTGATAGTAGTGGGGATCCCGATTGAATGAGAATAATGAACGAGTACTCTGTAAATAGGATGTTGATAGGATAGGAGTGTATAGGGATGAGAATTTTCCTCGACGAATGAGGGAGTTAATCACGACTAATCGAGAGAGCAAGTTTCTGGATTAAGGCAAATGAATGGATGAATGAAAGGCTTCCAGAATGGAAGCAACACAATCACAAAATTTTATCAAATTCAAAGCAAACACGCAACGATTTGAGAACGATGTTACCACAGTATAATAATAAGAATCCGGACAAACCGTTCCCGATGAAAGGTGAAGTTCAAGGTTGACGATTTACCTGCATTGGAAGCAAACGAAAAAAAATACACGTCTCGTGAATTTTTTTTTCCGAGGAGGGGGACATTGTAACCTTCGACAAGGTTCCACCTTAAAGTAATGACTGGGTGTCAGTATTGCTATAAAAGTTACGGAAAAACATTGTCGTTAAATGTAAAATACACGCAAGAAAAATATATTTTTATATAAAGATAATGGTACAATTAAATTATTTACGAGTCCCAACAATAAATTGAACAAGTTGCATTTCATTTCAGTTAAATACTCGTGAATATGTGGGTCGTCGCAACGTCGGTTTTGAAAAAAAACACACTTCAAAACTCAGACAGAACGGTAAAAAGAGCCATTGTACCGTCAAGTGAGACCACTCATGCATTCACAAGTAAAATGCATCCGTATTAGTGTTTCGCCACCATGCCCATTTGAGAAAAAAAACCCAAACTCTCATAAACGAGCAGAGCGACAAAAATATTTGATGTGTCGTCAAGTGGGGCCATTCACTAATACGGACAGCCAATCAGGAGCTAGCTAGGTGAATTAATCCCTTCGAAATTCGAAGCTGTGCAAGAATAGGGATGCTAGGCGACTCGCTGGTTGTATGCGTATCGAAGTAGCCGAGTTCACAACCCGCAAACGAAGCTACGCCTGATGATCGGGCGGGAAGATGATCGCGTGTTCTGCCGAGCCACCGTTTGCAGCCGAATGAAGGCTATACCTTTGCGCCAGCACCCGAAGGGCAACCGCCCGAGTGAATCCCTCAGGCTATATAAGCTCCTGTACCACATGGTTAAGCTCTCTTATTTCCTGAGTCCGTGAAAGCCACATAGTGAATTAAATTCGACAGTTTATTAAAGATATATAATTATCTTAGCTATTTGGTTCCGGAAGCCGTTACAATTCCCGGAACTTTAGAAATCGGCACAGTTATCCGCCGTAAGTTCGAAGTGACAATATTTGCACATAGTTTGAGTGAATAAAGTGACTCTCGGTGCTGGAAAATCTGGACCTCCCGTCAGCCAAAATTAAGGCCAGATTCTTCCGAAGAAAAGTGGCAGCGGCTCAGAAGTGTCGAACGGTCGTCCGTCAACATACGACCACGTTTATCTGAGTGAAGCCAACGGAAGGCCGGAGGAAGTTCCCGGCGAAAGAGTTGTTCGAGCAAGCCACGCGGTAAGACAGCGACGAAGACCGGTGGCCATCGGCCGGCGGAACACGCCGACAGCACCAGCAGCAGCAACACGTGGAAGCAGCCATCGTCGACGAATCAACGCAGTGACCAGTGAGTTAATAAAAGTTTTCTCATTCCTCGTTTCAATAAATAGTAGTTTCTTTTAAATTAAATTGGTTGTTGGACTTTTCTGTTTGCCACATTTCTTGCGTGCGCCTTTGAAATTGTTTTCAGGTTGAGACCAAATCCGGGTTAGAGTGTTCAGGTGAGTTTTCCCTAACGCGGTTGCCGACCCTGTGAAGCTATAGAGGGTCTCGTTACTGGGCTAGCCGGCCATTAGTTACAATATATATATAGAAGCGATAGACATGTCTTTGACTTTAATATTCGTTTGGACAGCTACAGCCTCAATGCCCGCAAACAAGGGGATGTTAATTCTATAGAAAGAATAGCACTTTTTAATTCCTAGAAGCACTCCTCCATATGGGGTGTCTCGGTCTAGGCGAATAATATTGAAATCATTCAAGTTGAAATTAATGTTTGAGGTAAGCCATGTTTCACATAAAGCAAAAGCATCGCATTTCAAATTATGCAGCAAAATTTTTAAGGAGTCAATTTTAGGTATGATACTTCTGCAATTCCACTGTAAAACAGTGATGGAATCTATCATTGGAGGAGGTGAATTAACCATTGAAAGATACAATCGCTGCAAGGATGGGCCATTGAGCAATCAGCTGCTCTAAAAATGTTCTAATTGTTGGGAGGAACGCTGAAAGTACCCTTTTTAGTGGTTCAGAAATATTGAATGCTTTGAAAATCCAATCAACAATTTCAGAAAATTTCAATAAACCTATCCCCGGTTGAGGCTCGGAGGAAGTTGAAGTTTTATTATTTCCAGTAATGGTGTTCTGTTTCGATTGTACATTACCAAAACCGGGAGGGACTGGCTTCGGTATTGCATCGGAATTCTTTAGCTTTGGCCGCAATTTATTTGTTGGAGGAGAAATTTTAAGGCCCTTGCTTGGCAGTTTGGGCAAAGAGGATTGTTTTCTTTTCCTGGATCCTCTAGGTAAAACAAATGATGTACCTTCGGACGCTTCGTCAGAGTCAGACTCTTTCGGCAATAGAATAGCGTATCTGTTTTCTGGGACCGTGGGTTCAGGAGTAGCATTTTTCAGTATTTCTGCATTAGAGCGCTTAGATCTCTCCTTCAAGGATCGTTTAATTTTCTCCTCTCGCAATTTATATATGGGACATGCAAGGAGCTCGTGTGAAGTTTCTCCGCAATGTAAACATTTTTCTAAGTTTTTATTGCATGTATCCTCTTGATGAGGCCCCCCACATTTGCCACACCGTACCTTATTGGAACAGTAAGTGGCTGTGCGGCCAAGCTGTTTACAATTGAGGCAATTCATCACACGAGGGATGAAAAGGCGAACGGGGAGACGAATTTTATTAATGAGAACATGGCTAGGCAAAGCAGACCCAGCGAAAGTTACACGAAATGAATAGGATGGTCGGTAAACTTTTTTCTCTTCTTCAATTGATACTGAGTACAATTGCTTAACATCGAGTATTTTTACTTTATTAAGCAGGGTGTTCTTGAAACAACCAACACCATGCTTAAGTATATCCTCGGCAGTGAGGCTGGATTCGGAGATGACTCCATCGCATTCTATATCGCGCGAAAGTATATAAACTTTATATTCACGCGTGAAGAGTTCGCAGGCTACTATCTCGTTAGCTTGTCTAATGTTATCAATGCTAACTCAAAGTTTATCTTTATTTACTTTCACGATCTCTGTTACAGCAGAAAATCGTGAAGTCAGATCCCGTGCAATTTGCACAAGGTTTAATGGCTTTCCTTTCCGCCTGAAGAAAACCTGCCAAGGTCCAGAAGACCCTTGGGGGTATAATTTTATTCTAAGGGGAGTTGAGGGAGGGGGATCAGAAGAATTTTGCTCTAGTGAAATGGAGGATTCCATCTCACTATCCTCCATCTCGCCTACCATACACAGTAAGTAAATTAAATACTAACACTAGCAAAATTATATTAAAATCTACCTGTCCTTCGAAGAGTTGCAGATTCACGCTGTCTCCCTCTGTCACGCTCGGGTTGAACACAGCGCAGCCACCACTACCAAGATGGAGCCGCTGTTTACCTGTGGGTCCAGGGGTATTTCCTTACTATGCAGCGTGGCTAGGTACACAAATACACAAAAGCCCGTTTCTGCACTAGCACAGATGAATAAGTGATGATGAAGCGAGACGCTTCACCAACAAGATGCACCTCTGTCTCACTTAGCGCCGACTGTATGCAGCGTAACCACTACCACCACTAAGGTGGGGCCGCCGCTTACCTGTGGGTCCAGAGGTATTCCCCTACTACGCAGCGTGGCTAGGTACACAAATACTCAAAATCCCGTATCTGCACTAATACGGATGAATGAATGATGATGAAGCGAGCCGCTTCACCAACCAGATGCAGCTCTGTCTCACTCCGTCGCAAGCGCCGGTTGTATGCAGCGCAACCACTACTACCACCACGGTGGGGCGCCGCTTACCTGAGACTTCGTTGCCTTCGCACCAACACTCGCTTATCGCGTGGTACCACCACCAAACGACCGCTCTCGCAGCCAACAATCCTGCCTGTCTCCGCACCAACACGGCATCAAATACTGACACGGTACACAAACTTCTAGCCTATTCACGGCTTGCACAGCCTTGGTTGCTACAACCAATCAGCAAACACAACCTTTCAAGGCGAAGGCTAAAACTGTTATCAACCGTTCCCCCTGGTAAAGATGTTAGACACCACCCTCCCCTGCATATATTGCTTGAAGCGATTCGAGTGAAGCATGACTGCAATGCTTCTGACACCGTCAGCTATAATTTTAGAAAAGCCAACTATAATAGCATTATTGACTTCCTGTCGAATATCCACTGGACTGAAATTCTCGACAATGATGATGTCAACGTTGCAGTGCAGACCTTCTCCAATGTTATGAGCTATGCTATCGATCGCTATGTACCCAAAAGAAGTGGCCTTCAATCTAAGCACCCAGCGTGGCACACTGCCGAGCTGAGACGGTTAAAAGCGACTAAAAGAGCCGCTCTGAAGAAGTACTCCAAGTTTGGGGGCCACGTGCTGCGACAACACTACGTTGATGTTAACCAAGTCTATAAAAAGACATCGAAGCGTTGCCATGCCGATTACTTGCGAAACGTGCAACGTAAGTTGAAGTCCGAACCTAAAACATTCGGGAAGCATGTAAACGAGCAAAGAAAGGAATCTGGGTTGCCTTCAACGATGAGCTATGGAGGACGTATGAGCTCTAGCTTACAGGAGATTTGCCAACTATTTTCTGAAAAGTTCGCGAGTGTTTTCTCCAACTAGAAACTGACACCGACCCAGGCTTCACGCGCGGCTCTCAATGTACCTCAATCATACCAGTCTTTGAACTCTATCAATATCGACAATAATATGGTACAACTGGCGATTAGGAAAATGAAGGCTTCAACCTCGGCAGGCCCAGATGGTATACCAACTATTATTCTAAAAAACTGCTCTGCCGGTCTAATTGAACCTCTTTGTCATCTGTTTCAATTGTCGCTAACAACCGGAGTATTTCCCGAACTCTGGAAATCCTCCTTCATGTTTCCAGTTCACAAAAAAGGTGATAAAAAGGTAGTTGACAACTACCGTGGTATTACAACGCTAAGCGCAGTGCCTAAGCTGTTTGAAATGGCTGTGTTGGAACCCATCTCCATCCACTGCAAACAGTATATCTCCGAGACTCAGCATGGATTTATGCCGAAACGTTCAACATCTACGAATCTTCTGTCGTTCATAACATATGTTACAGATGCTATGTCGGACGGCCTTCAAACTGACGTTATCTACACGGACCTTTCAGCTGCTTTTGACAAGATAAATCACGCTATTGCAGTGGCAAAATTGGATAGACTCGGCTTTGGTACTAATATTCTCCGTTGGATGCAATCGTATCTCAGTGATCGTCGTCTAGCAGTCAAGATAGGTGATTGTGTATCCGAAGAGTTCTTTGCTTCATCTGGTATTCCGCAAGGCAGCCTTCTTTTTCTTCTGTATTTCAACGACGTTAACTTTTGTTTAGAAGGACCACGGTTGTCTTTCGCCGACGACCTCAAGTTATACCATAGAATCCGGAATACTAATGATGCAGCTTTCCTTCAACGCCAACTGGAAACCTTTGCGGAATGGTGCGAGATCAACCGAATGACCTTAAATCCCAAGAAATGTACGGTCATTACGTTCTCGAGGAAAAAAAACGCAAATTCGATTCGATTACTGTCTAGCTGAATCCACGATTGACAGAGCAAATTGTGTCAAAGATCTCGGAGTTTTTCTCGATGAACAACTGACGTTTAAACAGCATATCAGCTATATTGTCGCAAAGGCATCACGCTGTTTGGGGTTCATAATGAGAATATCTAAGCACTTTTCAGATATTTACTGCTTGAAATCTCTCTACTGCTCACTCGTTCGATCAACACTGGAATATTGTTCAGTTGTGTGGAACCCTCATTATCTCAACGGTGTCCATCGAATTGAGGCAGTACAGCGCAGATTTGTTCAGTTTGCCCTTCGTCGATTGCCTTGGAGCAACCCTCACCAGCTGCCACCGCTGAAAGCCGGGGTTTGCTTATTGGACTCGATACATTGCAAGTGCGACTTGATCTATTCCGTGCTATGACGATTTCGGATATTTTGCAAGATCGAATTGACTGCCCCGAGCTTCTCAGTGCGATAAACATGAACGTTCGCCCTCGCGCCCTTCGCAATAATTTATTCCTCCGATTACCTCTTCACCGGACTAACTATGGAGTAAACGGTGCCATCATTGGTTTGCAGCGGACCTTCAACAGAGTTTCATCCGAGTTCGATCTTCACATTCCACGTAGCAGATTACAATTTGACTTTTTAAATAGATTAAGAAATTATCATTAGGATCACACTGTGTCTGTTGATATTAATTAATTATAAATAAATACAGAAAAAGATATAATTGACATCTTCAAAAATTTTCTTAGCATCAAAGGTTCAAACCGTCTGAAAATGCCAATTTCACTCATCCAAATAGTTCAAGAAACATACAGAAAATACTTTTCAATTAATAAAACACATAAGATTCTCATTTCAGAATTACTCCTAGAAGACATAAGGATGGAAGACCAGCAGGACGAAATTATCCGAGAAACCCATAACTATAGCCATAGAGGCACAAAGGAAAATAAAAACCAAATATTACAAAAATTCTTTTTTCCACAGCTCGACAGAAAACTTAAAATTTTCGTAAGCATTTGTGATATTTGCAAAAAAGCAAAATATGACTGATCACCGCCAAAATTAATTAGAAAAAGTACTTTCGGCAAAACCCCGTTTGATAGAGTCCACATCGACGTCTTTTTCTTAGAAGGTCAAAAGTGGTTAACTATAGTAGATTCCTTCTCTAAATTTGCAAACGCAATTCATTTGCAAGCAAGAACAATAATCGACATGAAAAACGCCATAACTGAGCATATACGCCAATTTGGAAGACCGAACACTATAGTCAGCGACCAAGAACCTTCTTTCCGGTCAATCGATTTCATTGGATTTTTGAACGATCTCGGGATCGAGATACACTTCGCTAGCAACTCAAATGCTAACGGGATAGTAGAACGATTTCATTCTACGCTCATTGAGATTTTTAGAACGACAAAAACCAAATTCACCCATCTCACACTTAAAGAACACGTAAACGTCGCGATCGATATCTATAACAATAGTTTTCACGAATCAACCAAGGCTAAACCGCGAGAACTAGTCTTTAACACTCTAAATACAACAAACACCGGAGAAATAACTGAAAATTTCCATAAACTCCAGCCCAAAGCCAAAATCGAAGTAGATAAACGAAAAGCCAGATACGAGGAAAAATACGCGAACAAACAAATACCGAAAACATTAAATCCAGGCAATAAAAAATATGTTAAAATAACCCAACGACTAACAAAAGACAAAAACCTGTATAAAATATCAAAAGTAAAACAAGACAATGAACTAACTTTCGAAGATAATAACGAGGTTAAGATCCATAAAAATCGACTAAGAAAATAAACAAATTAAATCTATTTTTATCTTACAGAATAATTACACTCAACCTGATAAACGCTACCACCTATAAAGAAATAATAAACAGTAATGGGCTACTGGCAGTAAAAATCGATTCAGTCAGAATTAAAATAGGATATAATAGGATAGTACACAAGATAGACCTGAAAACACTCGAATCTATCGAATAAATCTCGATTATATTGAAAAAAATAGGAAAATCCGTCAAAATTATTGATCATTTACAAAACACACTTGAAGCCAAAATCCAGTTAGCTAAAGATAAACTTCATAGCCTTCTACCACGAAGACGGAGGAGAGGACTAGTAGACGCTCTAGGAACAGCAATAAAATTTATCTCTGGAAACCCAGACAACAACGATTTGAATATTATAAACCAAAACCTAGGGATATTAGGAGAACAAGAAAACAAACTCGCTAAAAATCAAATGATGCAAATTAAAATTAATGAGATTTTTCAAAACAGAATAAAAAATATTACAACTATTATGTAAAGAATTAATATAAAGATGTCCAGAGAATTTAATTCATCACAAGGAATTAAAGCAGATTTAGAATTCACAAATCTTATTTGGAAAACAGAGGAGATAATCCAGTTGATTGGCGACATAGAAGATCAAATAGAACTCTCTAAACTCAATCTTATCAACAAAAACATACTGTCTTTAGAAGAAAAGATTTTCATTTATAGCAAACTTAGGAGTCAAGGAATCAAGATAAATTACGTAGACGAAATCTTCCGTTACTGTACAGCTAGCATAGGAATTAGCAACAACCAAGTAGCCATCCTTACAAAAATCCTCGTACTGGACGACAAACACTACGATCTACTGGAACTTCATACGCTCAATCTCAATGGAACACGCATCAATACGCACATTCAGCTGGTAGCCAAACACAGAAACCACATATACTCGCAAACAACAAAATGCGATATTTGCAGTAACAATTCTCCGTTAGAAGACGAATGCATCTTCAACCTTCTTGTACACCAAGCCCCAAAATGTACAGTCTCTCGAGTCAGAGAGACCACACAAATCAAAGAAATCTTAAAAGGTATCATTCTAATAGACACCAACATCGACATTGAAGTGTCTGACTCATGCGGAGGACCTAAAGTAATTGCAGGAACAACGCTAATCGAAATAGAAAATTTCACAATCAAAATAAGCAATTTAACATTCTACGGGAAGCCGTAACTAATCCATAAAGACAATTACCTCATACCAATATACAGCAAAAACCTTCAGATTGCAAGCAATATAACCAGCGAAGAGGAAAACGTTATGACCAGAATCCACAACTTGGAAGAAGTCAGCGAAATCTACCTATCACTGCACCAAACACAAAACAGGGTAACATTAGGAGGCTCTATCCTCCTGGTACTAACAATTCTTTGTTTCTCCACTTATCTCTATAGAAGAAAACCACATTCGGGAAAACATACAGTTGACAGGTCGCCAGAATCGTTTTCAACAACCCAACTAGAAGACACAGCAACCGAACCAACTGCAGAGACAACCGAAGAGAAAACAGAGAGAAACAAACCACGAGTCATTCCGATACCGAGATTCGAACTCCTGAAAAATCAACAGAGGAAGCTTGATGCTTGAGGAGGGAGACGTTACGAGGAAACCTTTCGAAGCTAGAGCAGACATCGCAACCATATCCGCTGACCCATCATAATCGATCCAAACGATCGATGCAACGCAGATATGCTGAGCCAGCTGAATGCCACACGCGATGCCAACGTGGAAGCGGCCAACATAGACAACATGGACATCGGACGATACTGGAGCAGACTTCGTATTGCTGACTAAGTTAAACATAGTTTATAAGAGGCATTGAACAGAAAAATCAAGTTAGTCTTAGGTGTGAGTTGTAACCTAACGATTATAAACGAATAAATGTTTTTTTTTATAAAACTGACACATCAGAGCATCACTTATATATATATATATATATATATATATATATATATATATATATATATATATATATATATATATATATATATATATATATATATATATATATATATATATATATATATATATATATATATATATATATATATATATATATATATATATATATATATATATATATATATATATATATATATATATATATATATATATATATATATATATATATATATATATATATATATATATATATATATATATATATATATATATATATATATATATATATATATATATATATATATATATATGTGTGTGTGTTATAAACAGTATCGAGGTATGGAACAGATGGAAGTGGAAACAGCAATAATTTGACGTATAGGAAACGGGCAGAAGAGAGTGGGCGAAGTTTATGCTTAATGAGAGAGAGAGTGTGTAGCACCCCAGAGTATGCTGCATTCAAATTATTAGTGTCGGTTCTGAAATTAATTGTTGAACCATCACTAAAAATGTGGCACATTTCCAAAATCTGTAGAGCTTGTAATCGGCTGTCATGGTCTAAAATTGTTGTTTTTGACAGATCAAAGCTGTGCTTATTATCAATGGCATGAACCATTAGCGCTTTCTTTTTAAACTCGTCTACATTGCTTGTCTCTCGCTCGCTGCTTGACGATTTGAATTCACTGTACCGTTTTATGAGCGATCGGTGGCCAGACAGGCGCTGTTTGAGTTGTTGTGTAGTTAAACCTATGTAGGAACTGACACATTCTGTACAGGGTATACGGTAGATTACATTGCGTTTTGAAAGAAGAGAAGTGGGATCTTTCAGCTTGGAAAACAAAATTGCATTGGTTTTTGTACATTTGAAACCTAACCTTACATTTTTGTGATTCCTCTGAACGATCCTGGCAAGGGCGGGTGTGAGAGCATCTACGTGGTGGAGAGATCGATATACCGTTTGTTCGCTCTCGGGAGGGCGGTCATTTACTGTGCTGGGATTTTGGTTGACAAATCGATTGATCAGTCGATTTACAAGGGTGCTGGGATAATTGTTATTGCGCAAGTATTCTCGTACCGTTACCTTTTGCTGGTTTTCTGTTTTGCACGTTGATAGTCGAAATACTCTTGCAATGAACCCCATGGCTGTATTTAGCTTGAGCGGATGGAGAGAGAGAAAATTAAAAATTCGGCCAGATGCCACCGGCTTTTTGTACCAGTCGGTGAGAATCTTCTGCTCGTCCGTTCTTATCAGAACCATGTCCAAATAAGGTAAACGGTTGTTGCTCTCAATCTCACATGTACACTGGATATGTGGATTATAGGCATTCAGCGCACTCTTCACATGATCAATTTTTTTTTTATTCATTTCGTTTATTTGATAGGCACAAATGCGTTAGCTTGGCGGTGCCAAATTCTTTTGTTTTTACATTTTGGATATTTTAAAACTAGGAGGTTACAATGGTGAAATATTTTTTTTTTACATTTTGGATATTTTAAAACTAGGAGGTTACAATGGTGAAATATTTTTTTTTTAAAGAAAAATTTTACAGCTATCTTAAGACTAGAAATAAGATTCTATATACAAGAGAGGGAGCAAAAGATTTTTTTTTATGAAAAATTTTAAAGCAAGGAATTCAATAGTAATAGTTTTTTAGGAAATATTTACAGTTATCTTAAAACTAACAATATAGTTTGGTACACAAAAGGGGGAACAAATGTTTATGAGAAAATTCACCGGTGTTTTAAAACTAGGGATACAATTCTATTTACAAGATGCGGGACAATAGTTTTAACAAAGAGGTAAAATTACAACTATCTTAAAACTAGGAATACAGAATACAAATTTGAACTTTTTTAGCGGAGACTTATGCTTGGTCAAGATATTCAGAGGGGGCTGTAGAAGCAGTTGTATCAAGGACAGGGGAGAGAAAGCGTAGATGGTGACCGGGAGAGAAGAGCAAAACTTGCAACTTTCGGGCAAAGGGGAGATCAGCGAGACAAATTAGCGCCTCAGTCTAGTAGGTCGGATTGGCGGATGGTATTCTTCGGACCCGCGGGGAATCCTTCAAAAGTCATCGGACCTCGAGTCGCTCTCGCTTCAGTTTCCGTAGTGGTAAGTGCGACGGCGGTTACATAGTTGCAGTCTGGAGCTGATCGGTCCCAAAAGGCAGGAGAAAACTTCTAAAACGAGAAATAAAAAGAGAGGGGCTAAATTGGGATATTTATCGTTTTTATAAAAGTATAAGTAAGGGACATATAGGGGAAATCACGATTTGCTAGCATATCTCGGACTGGGACATTGGGTGGTCTACCTCGGGCCCGAAGGGAATCCTTTAACTGAGACCTGGCGTCCAAATACCCGGCGCATACCCAGACAACGTGCTCGATGTCGTGATAGCCCTCGTCACAAGCGCACAGACTACTCTCCGCAAGCCCAATACGCCGCAAATGCGCATCCAAGGTGTAGTGGTTGGACATAAGTCGGGACATTACACGAATAAAATCCCGACCCACATCCATCCCCCTGAACCAAGGCTTCGTTGATACCTTTGGGATAATGGAATATAGCCATCGTCCAAGTTCACCATTGCTCCACGAGGTTTGCCAACTGCTGAGTGTCCTCTGA
Source organism: Topomyia yanbarensis (assembly GCF_030247195.1). Classification (NCBI taxonomy): domain Eukaryota; kingdom Metazoa; phylum Arthropoda; class Insecta; order Diptera; family Culicidae; genus Topomyia; species Topomyia yanbarensis. The sequence continues at coordinate 189,536,229 of NC_080672.1, forward strand.
CGACAAATACTAAAAAATTCGTTGAAGCAGATTGGTCTTTCATATATGTCACCATTTAATGCGCCCACCTTTGCTAATGAGTCGGCCTTTTCATTGCCCGGAATAGAGCAATGAGAGGGGACCCAAACAAAGGTAATTTGATAAGATTTTTCAGATAACGTACACAAGGACTCCCGTATCTTCCCCAGGAAATATGGGAATTGCTTTTTGGGCTTCATCGCACGAAGAGCCTCGATGGAGCTGAGGCTGTCCGAAATGATGAAGTAGTGATCTGTGGGCAGAGTGTCGATGATCCCAAGGGTGTACTGAATTGCAGCTAACTCTGCGACGTAAACTGAAGCGGGATCATTGAGCTTGAATGAAGCGGTGATAGTATTGTTGAAGATACCGAAGCCAGTGGACCCATCGAGATTTGATCCGTCAGTGTAGAACATTTTGTCACAGTCGACTTCTCGGAATTTATTATAAAATATATTGGGGATCACTTGCGGGCGTATATGGTCCGGGATTCCACGAATCTCTTCCTTCATGGATGTGTCGAAGAACACAGCAGAATCAGAAGTATCTAGGAAACGAACACGGTTGGGAGTATATGAAGAAGGGTTAATGCTCTGTGCCATGTAGTCGAAGTACAAGGCCATAAATCGGCTTTGAGAATTAAGCTCGACGAGCCTCTCGAAGTTTTCAATCACCAACGGGTTCAGAATGTCGCATCGGATAAGCAATCGATATGAGAGTTTCCAAAATCGATTTTTTAGCGGAAGAACGCCCGCCAGCACTTCGAGACTCATCGTATGGGTCGAGTACATGCAACCCAAGGCAATGCGCAAGCAACGATACTGGATTCTCTCCAGTTTGATGAAGTGTATGTTCGCAGCGGAGCGGAAACTGAAACACCCGTACTCCATCACCGACAATATCGTTGTTTGGTATAACCTGATCAGGTCTCCTGGGTGGGCACCCCACCATGTTCCAGTTATTGTTCGGAGAAAATTGATCCTTTGTTTGCATTTCTGTTTCGGATTCCTAATGTGACATCCCCAGGTACCTTTAGAGTCGAACCATACCCCGAGATATTTAAATGTGAAAACCTGATTGATCGTTGCACCCATTAATAGAAGCTGGAGTTGCGCCGGCTCACGCTTCCTAGAAAAAACAACCAACTCAGTTTTCTCCGTGGAGAACGCAATACCCAGCTGAAGAGCCCAAGCAGACAAATTGTCCAAGGTATTTTGTAATGGTCCTTGCAAGTCGGCAGCTTTGGGCCCTGTGACAGAGACCACGCCGTCGTCTGCAAGTTGCCTTAGCGTGCATGAATTGGCATGACAATCGTCAATGTCATTCACGTAGAAATTGTAGAGCAGGGGACTTAGACATGAGCCCTGGGGAAGACCCATGTAGCTAAATCGCAATGTTGTTAAATCGCCATGCGAAAAGTGCATGTGCTTTTCAGACAACAGGTTTAGCAAAAAGTTATTTAAAATTGGCGAAAGACCATGCTGGTGCAGCTTCTCTGACAGAATGTTGATAGAAACTGAGTCAAAAGTCCCCTTAATATCCAAGAAGACTGATGCCATCTGCTCTTTGTTAGCATAGGCCATTTGGATTTCTGTAGAAAGCAACGCAAGGCAATCGTTCGTCCCTTTGCCTTTGCGGAAGCCAAATTGTGTATCTGACAGTAAGCCATTTGCTTCAACCCAATTGTCGAGGCGATACAAGATCATTTTCTCGAACAACTTCCGAATACAGGACAGCATTGCAATCGGCCGATACGAGTTGTGGTCGGAGGCTGGTTTTCCTGGTTTTTGGATGGCGATGACCTTCACTTGCCTCCAGTCATGAGGGACAATGTTACCCTCAAGAAACTTGTTAAATAAATTCAACAAGCGCCTTTTTGCAGTGTCAGGCAGATTCTTCAGCAAGCTGAATTTGATTCTGTCTAACCCTGGGGCGTTATTGTTGCATGATAAGAGAGCAAGTGAGAACTCCACCATCGAAAACGGTGTTTCGTTCGCGGTATCGTGAGGAGACGCGGCGCGGCACGTTTTCTGTACCGGGACAGAGTCCGGACAGATCTTCTTGGCGAAAGCGAATATCCAACGGTTTGAATATTCCACATTCTCGTTGGTACTATTACGGTTACGCATACGTCGAGCCGTACCCCAAAGAGTGCTCATCGCTGTTTCTCTCGTTAACCCGTCGACGAACCGGCGCCAATAACTGCGTTTTTTGGCTTTCATTAGACTCTTCATTCGCCTTTCTAACGACGCGTACTGTAGATAGCTAGCGGGTAACCCGTCTTCCCGGAAGGCCTTATATGCAGTGGACTTTTCCGCGTACATCTCTGAGCACTCTTTATCCCACCACAGGGTGGGAGACCGTCCATGGGTATTCGCGCTGGGTACTGGTTTAGTCTGAGCTTGATTCGCACTATCGAGAATCAAGCCAGCCAAAAACCTGTACTCTTCCTCCGGAGGAAGTTCTTGAGTGGATTCGATTTTAACGGATATCGCGGTCGCGTAACTCTTCCAATCAATGCTCCGTGTGAGGTCATACGAGACATTGATTGTTTCCGATGGTCTTGAACCGTTAGCAATTGAAATCACGATAGGCAAATGATCGCTACCGTGGGGATCAGGGATCACCTTCCACCTGCAATCTAACTGTAGCGATGTCGAGCATAGCGATAAATCCAACGCGCTTGCGCGTGCTGGTGGTGTAGGAATCCGCGTCATTTCTCCCGTGTTTAAGATGGTCATGTTGAAATTGTCGCAAAGATCTTGGATTAATGTTGATCTATTATCATCATGAAGACAGCCCCATACCGTACCGTGCGAGTTAAAGTCTCCCAGAACTAGCCGCGGTGCCGGTAAGGATTCCGTGATATTACAAAGAGTTCGGTGCCCTACCGAGGCTCTAGGAGGAATGTAGATGGAAGCAATGCAAAGGTCTTTACCTTTGATTAGAATTTGACAAGCGACAATTTCAATGCCTGGTGTCGAAGGGAGGTTAATTCGGTTGAAAGAATAGCACTTTTTGATCCCCAAAAGTACTCCTCCATAAGGGTTTTCTCGATCCAGACGGATTATATTAAAGTCGTGGAAGTTGAGATTTATATCGGAAGTTAATCAAGTTTCACATAATGCGAAAACATCACATTTTAAACTGATTAGTAAGAATTTGAAGGAATCGATTTTCGGGAGGATACTTCTGCAATTCCACTGTAGGACAGTGATCGAATCAGTGACCTCGTTTGATGACTTAGCCATCGAAGGATACGATCGCTGCAAGGAGGGGCCATTTAGCAGTCAACTGTTTCAAAAATGTTTGCACCATAGGGAGAAAATGTATCAGAATGCTTTTAAGAGGATCAGTAACATTGAAAGCTGTGAAAATTAAGTCCACTATGTCAGAAAATTTCATTAGTCCGCTACTGGACTGAGTATTTGTTTGACAAAAGGGAACACTTGGGGTTTTTGGTGTCCCTGGAAGTGGTGGATACTCCTTGTTAGAATTAAAATTTCCAAGTCCTGGAGCAAATTGCTTCGGCTTTAGTGCATCACTTCCGTTGGATTTATTGATTGTAGTTGGCGCACTCTGAGTGGACGACACCTTGGCACCCTTACGAGGCAATCTAGGGGAAGCTTGATTTTTCCTCTTCCTGGACTCCCCTGGGTTAACCAAAGATGTTCCCCCTTGTGGGTCGTCAGATTCTTGCTCAACGCCAGCCAAAAGAGCAAAGGAATTTTCGGAAGGGACAGATGGCGAAGCATTCTTAAGAATTTCTGCATAAGAGCGCTTCGAGCGTTCCTTAAGGGAGCGCTTAATTTTATCCCCGCGCTGTTTGTACGCGGGGCATGATTTAAGATCATGCGGAAGGCCCCCGCAGTAAATACACTTCTCAGTTTCTCCACTGCAAGCGTCATCCTCATGTTCTCCCTCGCATTTGCCGCACCTTTTTTTATTGCCACAATAGGTGGCTGTGTGGCCCAGCTGCTTGCAATTGCTGCAGTTCATTACCCGCGGCACAAACAGGCGAACCGGTAGACGAACCTTATCCAGGAGGACATAGTTGGGGAGGGAAGACCCGGAGAAAGTCACCCGAATCGAGTCTGACAATGAATAAGTTGTCTTATTATTCTCAGTTTTTGCTGAATACAATTGCTTGCATTCCAGAATCTTCACATGTTCAAGTGAGGGGTCCTTAAAGCAACCAACTCCATACTTCAACACGTCTTCGCACTTCAAACCCGGTTCGGCAACGACCCCGTCGATCTCCACTGCCAAACAAGGTATATACACCTTAAATTGCTTTGGAAAGCGCTCGCTGCGAGCAATCTGGTTTGCCTGGTCGAGGTCATTCACTAATATGCGTATCTTATTAGCTCTAACACGTGTTATCTGAGCTACGGCCGGGTAGTTAGCAGTCAGCTCCCGTGAGATCTCTAAAATATTAAGCGATTTCGTAATGGGCCGGAAATAGACCACCCAGGGCCCAGTTGAACTGGATGGGTATGTTTTAATACGAGGAGGACTGGGGGAATCAGGGGAGGGAGTAATTTCGGGTTTATCCGGTATATCCATGGGAATATCATTCCCATCCAATGTTACTTCGCCCTCGGCCATTTAAGCACGAGGATAGCACGTGGTGTAAACGAGAGATGAAACTTATATTCAGGGGAAAGGGATCTAAGAAGTAGCGACAGATCGGGGGAAAGGGAAATGAGAAAAAAAAGATACTTAGCTTATATAGCGGCTTGTCCGGTTATTGAACTATTCACTTCACCAACCTAGGCACCGGCGAACAAAGCCAGCCGCAAACAATGACTGACCTTCACAATGTATATATTTATATTGATCCACTCTATGCACAGCACAAGAAAACGATCTGCTTCGATCGAGAGTTCAGACGATTGTCGCATGATCAATTTCATTAGCTGGGAGAGCGGTGATCAAATTATCCACATATTTCTTTAAAAAGGGGATAAGTATATTGATCGTCTTCAACACGTCATCTAGTAATGTTTCCATTACTAGATCTGCTGAGGATAATGGATTACCCATTGCTGTTCCCGATTTCTGCCTGTAATATACTCCGCGAAATACGAAATAACTGGAGGAGAGATTGAAATCGATGAGGTCTATGAAAGTTTTTTCATCTTTGATGGTTGTGTTTTTCTCTATCGAACTCCAGTTATTGCGCACCGCTTGGATGACCAGTCCTTTGGGGATGCAAGTAAACAAACTAACGACATCGAACGAAACCAACACATGATTCGGGGGTAGCGTTGTGTTGTTTATGAATGAGCAAAACTAGTAAGAGTTTATGACATTGCATTGGTATACCATACATTATATGACATTGCATTGGTATACCATACGACCCAAAAGTTCATCCGTGTCAATCCGGAAATATGTATTGTGGCTAACGATGAAATGAATTGTTATTTACAAATCTAATAGAAGATTCCTGGTCATATTTCTGAATCATTAGTGCGAACATTGTGTAATTTGGTTAAGCACAATGAAAGTTACAAACTTTCCAAACTCGACCTTCTGTTCCGTCCGAAATATTTAAATGGAGTGTCTATAGTCGTGGTCACAATAAAAAAGATGGGTGGGTAATGTCTGTGACATAACCGGAGCGTCGTGATTTCAATTCGAGACGTTAATTTAAATCTAATAATATTCAACAGAATCACGTTTGAATGGGAAATTTTCAAATAATTCTCTATGGTAATAATGGTGGTTGGTGTACCATTACGGCTTCGGGTACCATTACGGCTGAACTTTATACGCTTAGCTCGACTTTGAAATCCTGCACAATCTCACGAATCAGACACTGGTAGGGCCATTTTGTTTGCTACTAGTACGGAGCTGCATAAAAAATCATTTAATGCACTTAGTTCACGGAGGCTGCCAAAAAGCTCGAATAGAAGCATGCGACTTCAACGTTTCTCTTAAACACATGCAATTGAAGCAACACTGATCACTATAGGGATGGTGAAGGAACACGCACATTCGTTTTGGTAATACTGATATTAACAGTAGAAAGGAATGGAAACGCAGTGCACGAAACGAGCGAGAGGATAATTTAAATTTTTGTTCCGTGTGCAAGCTACTTCTTTCCACACAACGTATTATGTTGCTTGTTGAAAATTTGTTACACATCTTAAAATGAAAGTTTCAGTTTAACTCTCACTAGAACACAATTGATTGGTCCTGAAAAGAACCGTTGCTTTTATTGTAATTTACGCCCACTCCCAGCGGACACTGTGAACCAGTTTGATTTCTTTTGCGAGAAAGTTACGTACTTGGCGCACTATTTTGCATCCTCAAACAAACCGGCATCACTGGCTTCATTACGGCTGAGTTTTGTAAGCGTCCGTCGAGCTTTGAAGTAATACACAACCTTACGAACCAGACGCTGGAATGTTAGCCAGCGGATTAATTGCTCCGTTGCCCTTTAGTTGGGGCGAAATACTGGCATGGCGACAGTTCCTGATCGGTAGTTGGTTGCGATGGGCCACCAGTAGCTGGGGCACTTTGGCGGACCGTCATCATTGCCAACTGCTTTCGTCCGGTGGACTGGCTGCTTGCTAGTGCTTGAACGAATACGAATGATGAGAAAAACCGACCGACCAATGTTCATATATGAAAACACGAGAAAGCACTACTACCGCGCTCTCGCTCGTTTTCGTGCCATTCCTGTGCCTTTCCTTTCCGTTCGGCTACCAATACTAGCATAACCAAAACGAATATTCTGTCTTTCCATCCCCTTCAATCTAGTGGCCAGTGCTAGCAAACTTGCATGTTCAGTTTTTCAATAACATTCCAACAATATTTTTAACCCTTGTGAAGGCAAGCTAAAATCCTAACATTAAAGGGCAAGCCGGGCCTCTCAGGCCCGTTTAAATTCAAGCTCCTTTTTGCCGTTCTCATATAGAAAGGTTATGCAATAGGTCGAAATTTCGATTTTTTTTTAACCGAGACCAAATCTCTTATACCATTCGACTCAGTTCGTCGAGATCGTAAAATGTCTGTATGTGTGTATGTGTGTATGCATGTATGGATGTATGTGTGTGGCAAGCAATCTCATCGATTTTTCTCAGAGGTGGCTGGACCGATTTGTACAAATTTAGTCTCAAACGAAAGGTACAGCCTTCCCATCGGTCGCTATTGATTTTTTTATTTATCCGACTTTCGGTTCTGGAGTTACGTGTTGAAGAGTACAATCACACAGCAAATTTCCATAGAAACTGATACCACCATGGCGTCCAAATGATGCAATATATATTAAAATATGTACAACATTACTTGGCTTTGCATGTCTAGATCATTAATAACCCACCGAAGGCACTTCGACCACATTGACCAGCTATGGCGGTTCTTGATGCCCCGGGGGACCTTACCAAGTTCCTAAGATAATGTCATACCTATTTCTCAGCGAATTCTTTACCGATATTTACAAACTTGAAGGTACAGCATTCCCATTGGCTGCTGTTGAATTTCTAATTGATCCGACTTCCGGTTCCGGAATTACAGGATGATGAGTACGAACACGCAGCAAATCCCGATTTCAGCGTATAAGGCGATGGATGTAAAAAGGTCAATTTTTCCAAAAGGTGAGTACTCGGAAGATCACGTTGACTGTCGATTGGTTCTGAGCTCCATTTCGTTTGAACACGACCAATAAATGTTTCTGGGTTGCTATTAATTTCTTCTGATGCATAACCGGAGTACATATTCAGATTTTTCTTCCGAGTCTGCATCAGATTCATCGTCGGAAGCAATATCATTCACATCTTCTTCCTCGCTTTGCAAATCAGTTTCGGAATCGTCTGCTGTTGAATTTATTTCAGATTCTTTAAGACGATTGAAAACATGGGCATATCGTCTTATAGCCATTTCAATTTTTTGTTTCTTTTAGATCCTACAATTTGAATAATTACGACAACTATAACACAAAGAATAGACAACAAAAATAGACAATAACGACAGAGTTAAGTTGTGTTGTATCCAAATAATTGTCAAATAGACCACAGTGGGTGAAATAAAAGTATTTACCCAAAAAATATGACACACGTCATTATCGTATGCTATTTTTACATTTCTTATAAAAGAAATGTATAGAATTCGCTCAAACTTTCAAGATTTTTTGCCTTTCTCATATAAAGAAAGGCTATGCAATCACTGTAAAATTCGACTTTTTAACCGAGGCCCGGAGGGCCGAGTGTCATACACCATTCGATTCAGTTCGTCGAGATCGGCAAATGTCTGTGTGTGTGTATATTAGAGTGGGACATGGTTATATGAAAAAAATGAAATTTGGCTCCGAGTAACTTTTTGAGTCCCATTTAGCTCCCAGAACAACTCTGCAAATTTTCAGCTCGATCGGTGAAACTATATTTTTGCGCCCGCGGTTTAAAGTTTACATGTGATATCGTATGGGGAAATTGTCTTATGCAAATTAATTCTTCCAATAGTCGCCCTTTACCTCCTAAAAATAAATAGATGTCTGATTTTTATAGGAAATCTGTCCAGAAAACAAAGTCTAGAAGACTGCAAAACGATCTGATGCTTGTGGAAAAAGTTATTAAGGAAAAACCGATTGATGTCTTCAAGATTGATGAAAATTTCACTTTTCATAGCATCACTGCTTCTGACGGTCTAATTATATACAAAAAAATTAACTTTCTCTTATTATGTACAAAAGAAGCCCTCAAAACCTTGCGAAGTGGCCAAATAGTGTAGATAAACGATTTAGACACATTAAGAGAGGATTAAAACGAAATTGCGTATAACTGAACAACCAACAGCAGTGGTGCTAGAAAAAATGAATATTTTATCAATCGTCAGAGCATCAATCAGTTTCTGCTTAATAACTTTTTTCTCAAGCGTCAGATCGTTTTGTGGTTTTCGAGACTTTGTTTCTTTGTTAAATTTCCTTTTAAAGTCACATAACGATTTATTTTTAGGAAGTAATGGGCGACTCCTGGAGGAATTATTTTGTAAAAGTTAATTTTCCCATTCAAAATCCCATGTAAACTTCAAACAGTGGGCGCGAAAATATAGTTTCACCGATCGAGCTAAGAATTTGCACAGTTGTTCTAGGACCCAAATGGTACCTAAAAAGTTGCTCGGAGCTGGAATCTAATTTTTGTCCCACCCTAGTGTATATGTGTGTGTGTCATTTAAACTCACACAATTTTCTCAGAGATGGCTGAACCGATTTTCACAAACTTAGTTTCATCTGAAAGGTATAACGCTCCCATAAGCTGCTATTGAACTTTCAGTTGATCCGACTTCCGGTTCCGGAGTTACGGGTTGAAGAGTGGGGTTACACAGCAAATTCCCATATAAACTGGTACCACCATGATGTTAAAATGATGTAAAACATATTAAAATTGATGTAACATTACTCTAGTTTGCGGGTCTAGATCACTAATGATCAATTAAAGCAGCTTTGACCACATTGGCCACCTATGACGGTTCATGACGCCCCCGGGGAACCCGCCAAGTTCCTAAGCTAATATCACCCATTCCCCACCGAATTCTCTACCGATTTTTACAAACTTGATTTCAAATGAAAGATACAGTAATACCATTGACTACTGCTGAATTTCATTCGGTTCTGACTCTTGCTTCCGGAGTTACAGGGGTGTTAGTAAGGATACACTGGAATTTCCCATATAAATCGGTACAATCGTAATACCTCAGAGACTAAAAACTATTGAAATGGTCACCAAATTACTTCTAATCGCAGATCTAGATCACTGATTGCCAATCAAACATTCTTTGAATATATTGTCCACTATCGACGATTCCGGAAGTCCGGAATTCCGGGCATATTCCACAATTAAAGTCACATCGGTTCTTCGGTGATGACTAAACCGATTTTCTCAAACAAAGTCTCAAATGGAAGGCAAAATATGCAGTTGAATATTGCGTCGCCGCCCCTCCCCCCCCCCCGCCATGCCCTTACACCTCCCTCATCCATCATTCCCCTCCCCTTGGACCACCCTCACGCCCGCATTTCGTTCATCCACCCCGTATACCGAAATAAGATGATTCCCTCCACTTTCAAACCCATTCCACCAACATTTCAAAATATAATCACATGAAGATAACATTGAACTCATGCTGATTAAGCTAATTAAATATTATTCTTTTGCCTTTCTCATATAGAAAGGTTATGTAATTACTCCAAAAACCGACTTTCTAACCGAGGCCCGGAGGGCCGAGTCTCATATAACATTCGACTCAGTTCGCCGAGATCGCAAAATATCTGTGTGTATGTATGTGTGTATGTATGTATGTGTGTGTATGTGCGGATTTGTTAACAAAATGTCCACATCGGTTTCTCGGAGATGGCTGAACCGATTTTTACAAACTAAGATTCAAATGAAAGGTATACTATTCCCATAGATTGCTATTGAATTTCATTTTCAACCGACATCTTGTTCCGGATTACGAGTTGAAGAGTATGGTTACAAAACAAAATTTGTTGATTTGTCCACATCGGTTTCTCGGAATTTTCTGAACCGATTTTGACAAATTTTGACAAATTTTTGATTTTGACAAATTTTGACGATTTTGATTTTAAATGAAAGGTCCATCAGCTGCTGTTGAATTTTGTGTGGATCCGAGTTCTGGTTCCTGAATTACAGGGTGATACGTACGATCACGCAGCAAATCCCGCTTCTAGCGAATTCTGCGATGAATGTAAAAAGGTGATTTTTTTTTCCAAAATGTCAACACATCTGTTGAATTTGTAGATCTAGGTCACCAATAATCATTCAAAGTCTCTTTGGTCACTATCGACGGATACGGAAGCATCCAAATTCAAAATAACGGTTATATTGGTTTATCGAAAATGGCAAGACCGATTTGATCAACTTAGTCTCAAATGAAAGGTGTTGCGTCCCCGGAAACTGATATTAAATTCCATCTCCATCCGACTTCCAGCTCCAGAGTTACGGGTTGTGGAGTGCGATTACACAGAAAACTCCGATTCAAACCGATACCGCGATGAATGCATAAAGCTGCTCTTATATATACTAACCAAGTGTAATAAGAATGAAAGACATTTCCATAACGTTATATTGTACGAACCAGATATTAAATCATAGTTTGGAGAAATGAGAAAGGCGCAATTGCACCTCTAGGTGGATTAAAGCAGGTTTTTCTTATAAGAAAAGGTAAAAAGATAAAATCAATCAAAACATGAAAAAATTTCCCGCTAATATGAAGATGAACTCATCAAAATGTTTTTGCCTTTCTCATATAAAGAAAGGCTATGCAATCACTGTAAAAATCGACTTTTTAACCGAGGCCCGGAGGGCCGAGTGTCATACACCATTCGATTCAGTTCGTCGAGATCGGCAAATGTCTGTGTGTATATGTATGTGTGTGTGTATGTGTGTGTATGTGTGTGTGTGTCATTTAAACTCATACGATTTTCTCAGATATGGCTGAACCGATTTTCGCAAACTTAGTTCCATCTGAAAGGTATAACGCTCCCATAAGCTGCTATTGAATTTTTAGTTGATCCGACTTCCGGTTCCGGAGTTACGGGTTGAAGAGTGCGGTCACACAGCGAATTCCCATATAAACTGGTACCACCATGATGATAAAATGATGTAAAACATTAAAATTGATGTAACATTACTATAGTATGCGGGTCTGGATCACTAATGATCAATCAAAGCAGCTTTGACCACATTGGCCACCTATGACGGTTCATGACGCCCCCGGGGAACCCGCCAAGTTCCTAAGCTAATATCACACCCATTCCACAACGAATTCTCTACCGATTTTTACAAACTTGATTTCAAATGAAAGATACAGTACTGCCATTAACAGCTGCTGAATTTAATTCGGTTCTGACTCTTACTTCCGGAGTTACAGGGGTGTTAGTAAGGATACATTGGAATTTCCCATATGAATCGGTACAATCGTAATACCTCAGAGGCTAAAAACTATTGAAATGGTCACCAAATTACTTCTAATCGCAGATCTAGATCACTGATAGCCAATCAAACATTCTTTGAATATATTGTCCACTATCGACGATTCCGGAATTCCGGGCATATTCCACAATTAAAGTCACATCGGTTCTTCGGTGATGACTGAACCGATTTTCTCAAACCAAGTCTCAAATGGAAGCCCCTCCCCTTCCCTTACACCTCCCTCCTTCATCACTCCCCTCCTCCACCCTCACGCCCGCATTTCCTTCATCCACCCCGTATACCGAAATAAGATGAAGGATTTCTGACGCATCCTCCAATCCCACTCTACTAACCCCCCATTCCCTACACGTTCAAACCCATTCCATCAACCTTTCCAAATTATAATCACATGAAGATAACATTGAACTCATGCTTATTAAGCTAATTAAATATTATTCTTTTGCCTTCCTTATATAGAAAGGTTATGCAATTGCTCCAAAAACCGACTGTCTAACCGAGTCTCATATAACATTCGACTCAGTTCGCCGAGATCGCAAAATATCTGTGTGTATGTATGTATGTATGTATGTATGTATGTATGTATGTATGTATGTATATATGTATGTATGTATGTATGTATGTATGTATGTATGTATGTATGTATGTATGTATGTATGTATGTATGTATGTATGTATGTATGTATGTATGTAAGTATGTATGTATGTATGAATGTATGTATGTATGTATGTATGTGTGTATGTATGTGCGGATTTGTTAACAAAATGTCCACAACGGTTTCTCGGAGATGGCTGAACCGATTTTTACAAACTAAGATTCAAAAGAAAGGTATAATATTCCCATAGGTTGCTATTGAATTTCATTTTCAACCGACATCTTGTTCCGGATTACGAGTTGAAGAGTATGGTTACAAAACAAAAATTGTTGATTTGTCCACATCGGTTTCTCGGAATTTTCTGAACCGATTTGGCAAACTTGATTTTAAATGAAAGGTCCATCAGCTGCTGTTTAATTTTGTGTGGATCCGAGTTCTGGTTCCTGAATTACAGGGTGATACGTACGATCACGCAGCAAATCCCGATTCTAACGAATTCTGCGATGAATGTAAAAAGGTGACTTTTTTCCAAAATGTAAACACAACTGTTGAATTTGTAGATCTAGGTCACCAACAACTTAGAAAACTCCGATTCAAACCGATACCGCGATGAATGCAGAAAGGTGCTCTTATATATACTTACCAAGTGTAATAAGAATGAAAGACATTTCCATAATGTTATATTTTACGAACTAGCTATTAAATCATAGTTTGGAGAAATGAGAAAGGAATTGCACCTCTAGGTGGATTAAAACAGGTTTTTTCAGATAAATATTAATGTATAAAACTCATGGTATTTCTAGTAAATATTGCATGCACACCGGGCCTGCCAGGCCCGGCTTGCCTTTTTGTGCATGTAAAAAATTCAAACATAGCTGCGCATCACTCCATAGATGAAAATTTCACAATTCTTTATTTTTGTTATAGATTTCAAAGCTACTTATCAAAATTTCCATGCCCAAGCTTATACTGCATACACATTTTTTTGTAACTAAAAAATTGTAACGTGCCGGGCCTCTGGGACCCGCTTGCCTTTTTGAGGGTTAAAGAATGTTGCAGTTTTGAAAAGAAGGAAGGAAAAGATTTTCACAAATTTAAATTCTTTTGTCTTATTTGTTAGCGCTGATACTGGCCATGGGATGGTGAGGGAACACCCACATTCGTTTTAGTTATGATGGTATTAGCAGAAGAAAGGAATGGAAAAGCAGTGCACGAAAACGAGCGAGAGAGGATAATTTAAATTCTCCTTTTTTCTTTCCACACATCGTATTTCTTATATAGCTTTCTGAAAATTATTTATTATACACCATAAAATGTTAACTTCAGTTTAACTCTTATTAGAACACAATTAATTGGTCCTGTAAAGAACCGTTTATTTTTTTATTGCGGGAGCATAATTCAGACGCACTCCCCGCGGACACGTTGAGCCAGTTTAATGTATTTAGCCTGAAAGCTATGCGCTTGGCGCACTATTTTGCATTCTCGAACAAAAACCGACCAAGTAGGCATCGTTGACTTCTCGGGGCATCATTACGACTGAGCTTTGTAAGCGTAGCTCGACTTTGCAGTCCTGCACAATCTCACGACCCAGACGCTGGAACGATAGCCTACAGATTAGTTGCTCTGTTGCCCTTTAGTTGAAGCGAAATTCTTGCAGGGCGACAGTTCCTGATCGAGTTGCGATGAGTCACCAGTAGCTGGGGCACTTTTTCCGACCGTCGTCATCGCCAACTGCTTTCCTTCGGTGGACTGGCTGCTTGCGAGTGCTTGAACGAATACGAATGATGAGAAAAACCGACCGACAGATATTTATATAATCGCGCTAATATGCACTACTATCGCTTTCTCGCTCGTTCTCGTGCCATGTATGAGCCTTTCCTTTCCATCCGGCTTCTAATGGCCTAACCAAAGGAATATGCCGTCTTTCCCCCACCAACTGCTCTCGTCAAGCAACCCGATGAGAATAATCATAGGAACAAACATGTACTGGACCTATATATAAACTTTTCATTATTTTATTGTTCGGTTGGTCCACCATAGTGAAAATTTTCACTTTTCCGAGTCGTTTTCGAAAGATTTTTCAAAACACATTTTTTTGTTATTAGTGCATGTTATACATACTTCAAATTTTAATACAGCATAGAGGAACATATTTTCAACAAATTGGCCTAAAAATCAAATCATTCTGTTAAGTATGATAAAAGTTATTAACGTTCAAAATCTGACGCGACGCCGCAGCCGATATTTTGAAACGGGACCCCTATATTGAAAGCTCAAATGTATTCTACATTAAAAAGATGGGTGGGTAATGTCTGTGACATAACCGGAGCGTCGTGATTTCAATTCGAGACGTTAATTTAAATCTAATAATATTCAACAGAATCACGTTTGAATGGGAAATTTTCAAATAATTCTCTATGGTAATAATGGTGGTTGGTGTTGATGGTGATGCGCTGGATCGTTGGATATATTTGGCATGATAGTTACGTGCCTGGCGAACTGTTTTGTAGCCTCGAACAAAACGACAAGACTGGCTTCTTCGGGTACCATTACGACTGAACTTTATAAGCTTAGCTCGACTTTGAAATCCTGCACAATCTCACGAATCAGACACTGGTAGGGCCATTTTGTTTGCTACTAGCACGGAGCTGCACAAAAAATCATTTAATGTACTTAGTTCACGGAGGCTGCCAAAAAGCTCGAATAGAAGCATGCGACTTCAACGTTTCTCTTAAACACATACAATTGAAGCAACACTGATCACTATAGAGATGGTGAAGGAACACGCACATTCGTTTTGGTAATACTGATATTAACAGTAGAAAGGAATGGAAAAGCAGTGCACGAAACGAGCGAGAGGATAATTTAAATTTTTGTTCCGTGTGCAAGCTACTTCTTTCCACACAACGTATTATGTTGCCTGTTGAAAATTTGTTATACATCTTAAAATGAAAGTTTCAGTTTAACTCTCACTAGAACACAATTGATTGGTCCTGAAAAGAACCGTTGCTTTTATTGTAATTTACGCCCACTCCCAGCGGACACTGTGAGCCAGTTTGATTTCTTTTGCGAGAAAGTTACGTACTTGGCGCACTATTTTGCATCCTCAAACAAACCGGCATCACTGGCTTCATTACGGCTGAGTTTTGTAAGCGTCCGTCGAGCTTTGAAGTAATACACAACCATACGAACCAGACGCTGGAATGTTAGCCAGCGGATTAGTTGCTCCGTTGCCCTTTAGTTGGGGTGAAATACTGGCATGGCGACAGTTCCTGATCGGTAGTTGGTTGCGATGGGCCACCAGTAGCTGGGGCACTTTGGCGGACCGTCATCATTGCCAACTGCTTTCGTCCGGTGGACTGGCTGCTTGCTAGTGCTTGAACGAATACGAATGATGAGAAAAACCTACCGACTAATATTCATATATGAAAACACGAGAAAGCACTACTATCGCTCTCTCGCTCGTTTTCGTGCCATTCCTGTGCCTTTCCTTTCCGTTCGGCTACCAATACTAGCATAACCAAAACGAATATTCTGTCTTTCCATCGCCTTCAATCTAGTGGCCAGTGCTAGCAAACTTGCATGTTCAGTTTTTCAATAACATTCCAACAATATTTTTAAAGAATGTTGCAGATTTGAAAAGAAGGAAGGAAAAGATTTTCACAAATTTAAATTCTTTTGTCTTATTTATTAGCGCTGATACTGGACATGGGATGGTGGGGGAACACCCACATTCGTTTTAGTTATGATGGTATTAGCAGCAGAAAGGAATGGAAAAGCAGTGCACGAAAACGAGCGAGAGAGGATAATTTAAATTCTCTTTCTTTCCACACATCGTATTTCTTATATAGCTTTCTGAAAATTATTTATTATACACCATAAAATGTAAATTTCAGTTTGACTCTTATTAGAACACAATTAATTGGTCCTGTAAAGAACCGTTTATTGTTTTATTGCGGGAGAATAATTCAGACGCACTCCCCGCGGACACGGTGAGCCAGGTTAATGTATTTGGCCTGAAAGTTATGCGCTTGGCGCACTATTTTGCATTCTCGAACAAACCGACCAAGTAGGCATCGTTGGCTTCTCGGGGCATCATTACGACTGAGCTTTGTAAGCGTAGCTCGACTTTGCAGTCCTGCACAATCTCACGACCCAAACGCTGGAACGATAGCCTACAGATTAGTTGCTCTGTTGCCCTTTAATTGGGGCGAAATACTTGCAGGGCGACAGTTCCTGATCGGGTTGCGATGAGTCACCAGTAGCTGGGGCACTTTTTCCGACCGTCGTCATCGCCAACGGTAGACTGGCTGCTTGCTAGTGCTTGAACGAATACGAATGATGAGAAAAACCGACCGACAGATATTTATATAATCGCGCTAATATGCACTACTATCGCTTTCTCGCTCGTTCTCGTGCCATGTATGAGCCTTTCCTTTCCATCCGGCTTCTAATGGCCTAACCAAAGGAATATGCCGTCTTTCCCCCACCAACTGCTCTCGTCAAGCAACCCGATGAGAATAATCATAGGAACAAACATGTACTGGACCTATATATAAACTTTTCATTATTTTATTGTTCGGTTGGTCCACCATAGTGACGGCTCTGTGCGGGATGGGCTGAAAATTTTCACTTTTCCGAGTCGTTTTCGAAAGATTTTTCAAAACATTTTTTTGTTATTAGTGCATGTTACACATACTTTAAATTTTAATACAGCATAGAGGAACATATTTTCAACAAATTGGCCTAAAAATCAAATCATTCTGTTAAGTATGATAAAAGTTATTAACGTTCAAAATCTGACGCGGCGCCGCAGCCGATATTTTGAAACGGGACCCCTATATTGTAAGCTCAAATGTATTCTACATTAAAAGACAGCGCTAATGGTTCATGCCATTGATAATGAGCACAGCTTTAATCTATCAAAAACAACAATTTTAGACCATGACAACCGATTACACGCTCTACAGATTTTGGAAATATGCCACATTTTTAGTCATGGACCTCAGATTTGACACGGCTTCAACAAGAAAATTAAAAAATGATTATATTAATAGTCACCATGCATATGCTGTTTTAAAATTGCTGAACAAATTGTTGTTACTTGACAAAGATGGCGCAATTTAAGACTTACCTAGTGTGCGGATCACAATCTCAGAATCTTTCTCGAACTGAATATTGATTCCGAGGATGTGTCGATGATGCCTCGAGGTGGAATCTAGCTTCAACGATAGAAGTTTTCCGTTTGTTTCTTCTCGGATTGCTTACTGTACTCGTTTGGCTGCTACATCCAGGTGTATTTTGATGTTTGTCCGGTTGATGTTTGTGTTCAGTGTTTCGGAGATTGGGTCAAGCAATAATTTGAGTCCCTCCCACTCGAAACAACTTAATGGTAGGTGATGGATAGCGACTAGTTTCAGACATGCCTCCATGAATACCTGCTTATTTATAGCTACAAGCTGTGTGGCGATCACTCGAGTCTTTTTGGCAGTTGGTTCCGTTGAACGCATTAAGTTTTTTTTGTGGCAGCTTCTGGATGTTGTGAACGGCAGTGTCGAATAAAATTACCTACATCCCAGGAAGCTGCAGACTGGGAATACCGACATCCGCTCATGGGATCGAGTGAACAAAACCAACCTTCATCCTCTTTGCGCACAGATTCTCTGGCTATTTGCGTAAAAGACGTTTTTCGCTTGACCGGCTTATTTGTCTCCATTTTTGTTCTTCTATACAGTGCTGAAATTTCTCCCTGTCAATTGGCAATACTGCGCGACAAAGAAGGTTGCCAGTAAATTACTGTACAGTTTACGACTATATTGTATAGGTACATATGCGTTGAGTGTCTGAGCACCCGAATAGCTATACGGAACATGCTCTCACAGTCAAGATTCTCTCAAGTTCTCTCAATAAGGTACTCATTACCGTCGAAATATGTATTGTCTCATTCTATCGACTTATCTTTCCGGTCTCGTTTACGCTTCGTAATAACTCAGGCATTTTTGGTCAATAACAAGATTTTCAATACGATGAGCGGATGTAAGGTTTATGCTACCAATGATCGCATAGTTGTCCTATTTTCTATGGGATTTCCTATCTTTATGGGACTGATATGCGATCATAGGCAGTATGCTAACGATATGAAATTATTAACGCGGTGATATCCATTACGGGCGATATTCCACTATCTGTATGAAATTGTTATGCTCTTAGGCTGCAAATAAGTTTAAAGATTTTCACGATTTTCGAGTGCTATGAATTTACTACCAGGGTAGCGGTAGTTTTTGTGCAAAATTAAAACAACCCATGAGCATTTCATTTGACATTTTCGAAAAAGTTCTTTGATACTAAACGAATAAGGACGAACAAGTTGCAGCGCTCTTGAAATTGGCTTCCAAAATCCTCGGCCTTGGTTCTGAGTGATCGTGGAATATAGGACAAATATAGGCTTTCGAGTGGTTTTGCATTTAGCGTGAGTACATCAATATTACCACCAAAATTTAAACTGTTTACTTTTAGTTCGGTTATCCATGAAGAATAGTTCCAGAATAATGCATACTGTAATTGCCAAGGCAACTAATAAGGAAATACACTGCAAAACATTCTAGTAAGAAAAAAACATTTTTTGGTTATTTCAATTTCAACAATTAGAGGCATTCTCAAACGACTAGTGATAGTTGTCTTCAAAATCGTTTTCGCTTAAAAAACGATTCTAACCTAGGGGCAGATCACTCTAAGAATGTATAACAAATTTGCATCAAATTAGAAAAAATGCATTTAATTTCCATTTTTGCATCAGCTTGGCACTCCCTCGCAGAAAAGTTTGTTTAACAAACGTCCTACGCTGATCCACTTTGTTCGACGTTTTGTTAAATGTAGGGCTAGTTTTTGTGTAGGATTTTGACGTCTTACACGCAACGCAAACCACATTGCATGCAACGCAAAAACATTGCACGCAACGCAAAATACATTATGAATTTCTATTTTGATGGAAATAAATGCATTTAATTTCGCTGATTTTTACAAATGCATCGCAAGTGATCTGCCCCTAGATTCTAACCCACAGTAGTAGAAAGCTAGTTTACATAAAATTTTGTCCATCTAATATTTCTACTGAAGTTCTTGCTGGTTGGGGCCACGATCTTGGGTCCTATTCTCGCAGCCACATTACTTAGTGTCTGGAAAGGAATTTCCTTATAGTCTAGGTGGCGTGAATAGGACCCAAGGAGCATTATGGTAAGCATTATTTTTGCAAAATAGCTTTGTCGGCTATTTTTTAAAGATTTACCAAATCCCAAAGTGTGTTCGAACCGACACTTATGATGTCCGCTTCAGCAGCAAGGAAGTCGCCAATATCAGATGTATTTAATCTACGTAAAAAAGCAGGTCGCTTTTATAGTCTCGGATCGATTGGTATATTCAATTTACCATAATTCAACAATGCTTCGATATAATGTCACTGTGCCAAGGACGTTCGACGAACAAGAAACAATTGCACTCGATTTATAATTGTTTTATTTAATCTTCTGGTTATCCGCTTTCATGCGGCAGTCCAAGCTTACCCAGTCCGATTCACATCTGACGTGGCTCTGTTCAGAGCTGCCAGTTTTATTTTCTAATCGCCCAATCGCCACATCTCCTTTCCTCAAAGTTTTTAAATAACATCAGAACTGCAGACGAAGTCCTTTTGCCACGCCGGTTTGGAAGCGTGCCGCAAAGCTCTGGTGTTGGGGTAGTGTGTGCTGTTTCGGCGTCGTTCGTCGTCGTGAAGTCTGCCGTTTCCGGAATTTGACCGTAGGCGGAGTCCCCGGGAGTAGATGAAATCGCGCTGTCCGGGTGAAAGGAGAGTTCTTGAGAGTTTGGCTCAGAGACGTATTCTGCAGGTTCTTGTGTTATTTGTTCAATGGGAGTAACCTTTTTTAAGTGTGCCGAACTACGAAGGAAGGAGTTGCCCGACAAGGGATCTGACACCTTAACACGATTTCCAGTCTTTTCCATGACCGTATATCCAGTGCATCAGGACAGTGTCGCCTTCTTTGATTTAAGATGGCTTTGAATGACGCCTCAGATCCTCCCTTACCTTTCCTTTGTATTTAAGGATTGTATCTCTATCTGAAAACTCGAAATCGACTGGGGGCGCGGTTTCAATGTCACTAAGTGAAGGGATCTTGGACCGGATCGTTTTGTTCCGAAGCAGCTCGGTTGGTGTTTTACCTGTTGTTGAGCGAGGAGTCGTATTGTACATCAACAAATATTGGAGGAGTTCCATCTTCCAGTCCCGATGCAATGCGTGGCTGATTTTTAGCCGTTTCAGAAGCGAACTATTCTGTCTCTCAACTTCCCCGTTAGCCTGGGGCCAGTATGGCACTGTGTGGTTGAGTGTAATGTTTCTTATGCGACAGTAGTCCTCAAACTCCTTACTAATGAACTGGCGCCCATTGTCTAGAGTGATTGTTCTCGGGTTGCCTTGACGGACAAAAATAGGTTCGGTTTGCTTGATGGTTTCCTCCGAGGTGATCTTCTTCATTATGCAAATTTCTTTGTACCGGCTAAAATAGTCAACGATAACTAATAGATAGTCACCGGAAGGCAAGGGTCCTAAAAAGTCCATCGCGACATCGATCCACGGTTCACTGGGTATTCGCCGGCGTCTCATAGGCTCAGGAACAGATGGCTTGCCAACCAAACGACATCCCTCGCAGTCCTTCACCACTTTCTTCGCATCCTTGTCCATGTCTGGCCACCAGACTCGATCCCTAAGTCGTGATGTCGTTGAAGTTTCACCAGGATGGCCTTCATGGGCAAGTTGCAGCATCCTGGATCGAAGCGACCTGGGGACAACCAGTCTGCAGCCTCTGATGACATATCCCTCAAGTAAGCTGAGTTCTTTTTGAAATGGTGCATACTCTTTGGCCGTTGCTGTATCGCATTCATCGCTCCAACTACCAGATATCAGCGCTCTTTTCACTGAGTGTAGTTCAGGATCTGAGTCTAAAGAATCTCGGATCTCCGAAACGTCGTTCGCGACTGACTCCGTTATTGCATTGATGTATATTTGGTCGTCGGAAATGTCCACTTCATTAGCGTCTGCTGATGCTGAAAGTCTGGATAGCGGATCAGCGATGTTGCTCTTACCTGGTTTGTAAACTATTCGGAATTTGAACGGTTGTAGTCTAAGAACCCATTGTTCGATTCGGCCTGGGGGGCGGAAAGAAGGCTTGAAAATTGCCGTTAAAGGCCTGTGATCGGTTTCCAGTTCAAACTCTCTGCCAATGAGGTACAGCTGAAATTTTTCTACACTCCACACTATCGCCAACGCTTCCTTTTCGGTCTGGCAGTAACGGCGTTCCGCAGACGACAAGCTCTTACTAGCATACGAAATCACGGTTGGCCTATCTTCGAGTTCGTCGATATACTGTAGCAAAACCGCCCCTAAACCTACCGGAGGCATCGCCAACGACTCTTGTCCTACGGCGGTTGTCAAAGAATCCCAATACTGGTGCGGTGCAAACAGCTTTCTTCAAAGCGCTGAATGCAATTTCGTGTTTCACTAGCCACTCGAACTTTTGATCACTCGACATTAGTTGTCTCAGTTCGAAAGTCTTTGTGGCTAGGTCTGGAATGAAACGACCTACATATCCTACCAATCCCAAGAAACTTCGTACCTCTTCGGCGCTACTAGGCGATCTGAACTGGCATACCGCCGCTATCTTGCTCTCAGTTGGCTTGACTCCGTTTTGGGAGATGGTGTGCCCCAAAAATTCTGTTTCTGTAGTTTTGAATTTGCACTTTTTCAGGTTGAGAATGACATTATGGTCTTCTAATGCTTTTAAGACCGCTTTCAGGACTGCATTGTGTTCTTGTTCAGTCTTGCCGTACACGAAGATGTCATCTTGATAGTTGAATGAGTTGGGACAGCCACTTAGTATTTGTTCAAGTGTTCGGAGGCACTGCAAATACCGAACATTAACCTAGTGTATCTACACATCCCCAGATGCGTTATAAAGGTCGTTATATAACGGCTCGACTCATGTAATTCCACTTGATGATATGCGTCCTTTATATCGAGACGTGAAAACAAGCTCGCTCCGTTCAATCTGGAAAGTAGATCGTCGAGTGTTGGAATTACATGATGTTCTCTTTTGATTGCCACGTTCACGCGTCGCATGTCTACGCATAGGCGAACCTCTCCGCCGTCTTTGATCACGACAACCATTGGTGATACCCACGGACTCGGTCCTGATACCTTTTCGATTATTCCTCTTCTCAGTAGTTTGCTGAGCTGATCTTCCACCAGCTGACGTAGGGCTATTGGTACCCGGCGGACATGTTGAGCCATTGGTGTGATGCTCTCATCTATGTCAATGCGTATCTTTATTCCTTTAATGGTTGGAAATTTGTCTGAAGCCTTTCCAGTGATCTCCCCAACGCTGTTCGGGACAGTCGAACCAATGACACTTGGCAGCCCCACCAATACCACACCTAGTTGTTTGGCAGTTTCCCGCCCTAGCAGATTCTGTTTGCCATCCTTCACTACTAGAAAATTTGCTGAGATGCCGGCCTCCTTTGCCTCATCTACGACGTTGATTTCAGCATCGAAGGTGCATGTGATAATCAATGTTCCGGATTGAGCATATGCGCTCAGACGTTTAGTTTACGGTCTAATATTGGTGATATGTGCATTTTTGTCTCGTAGGTATTCCCATGTTCGTTCATCAATTATGTTGTGTTTTGACCCTGAGTCAATCATCATTTCGATTACGACTTGACCTACCTTAAACCAGACGAGCTCATCATGATTATCACTGATCGCGAATATGAAGGAGGAATGTTGGCTCTCGGTTTCGCTTCCTGGAGATCCTGACTCTTCGATAGCATTAATTTTTTACTTTTTCGGTGGATGTTGGCGTACGTAAGCTGTGCCTAATTTCCGTTTCTTAGGGTCAGTTTTGCACCTTTTCGCGTAGTGCCCTTGATAGATGCATACACGACATTTAGCGTGCTTTGCTGGACAGAAATCGTCTGATTTATGTAATTTACCTCCGCATCTTCCGCATTCGTTCCCTCTGCGGTTCTGTGACCAACGGCTTTCCGGAGTGTCAAATATTCTGTTGACGACGGACGCTGGATTGTAACTAGCGTTTAAAACGCTTCCGGATCCACTATCTGACAAGTTTAGCTCTCTTACTTGGTGCTGTACAGTAAAATGTGTGTTCACAAGCTTCTTCAATTCGTCCATATCTATGTTTGATTTCTCCAAAATTTTACGGCGGAGCTCCGGTGGCGCTAGCATCAAGATTTTGTCAATTACTGCAACATCTCTGCTTTCGTTCTCCGAGGATCCGAAATGACATTTGTTCGCAAGTTGTTTCGCACGGAGCAGGAATTTGTCGAGAGTTTCCTCGGCACTAGGTTTCAATGACCAAAACGAATACCGTTCGAACGTATCGTGTCTTTTTGGGGCGAAGTACTCGTCAAGGCTGCTTATCATGGATTTAA
Organism: Topomyia yanbarensis; assembly: GCF_030247195.1. Lineage (NCBI taxonomy): Eukaryota > Metazoa > Arthropoda > Insecta > Diptera > Culicidae > Topomyia > Topomyia yanbarensis. The sequence continues at coordinate 189,560,290 of NC_080672.1, forward strand.
AATCATCTTCACCTCCTGCTGTGTTTTCACCACTGCCACCTGGCAAGCTTTCATAGACACGTTGTAACTGTCGCCCAGCTAGTACCAGGAATATACTCTTCAGTTTTCTCCTTTTCTTTTTTCCAATGGCGACACAGGGATATTGTCGCATTCAAAAGGTGGAAGTTTAAGCAACTGCTCTTCCATTTTCTGAAAAGAATGAGATCATATGGTATACGTTGCATATTCGTAACGTTTTTTTTGAACTGTCAATCGTCGTTCCTGACCTGAGCAGCCGTTTTATTGCTCGCTTAGGATACCTAGTACCCTCGTCAACAGAGGTGAACTTTTTATTTCCTGACCCGAGCAGTCGATTTATTGCTCGCTTAGGATTACCCGTTCCCTCGACAACAGAGATAAAACTTAACTGGCTTCCTGACCCAGGCAACGATACGCTGCCCGCTTAGGATTAGCCGTGCATTCGTGGATATTTTTAATCCTGCCCCGAGTACATGTTTGTTCCTCGCTAAGGATGTATGGTTCCCTTCCCCCATATGAGTTCGTCTCTAGAGGAGACAACAATCGCCAATCGTTCGGACAATCGGACTGGCGTTGTCATTTGTTTACCTTTATTTTACTTACCTGTATGTCCTTTCAAGCACACTGATATGTATGCTCGTCGCCAATTATGTGACAAGGACGTTCGACGAACAAGAAACAATTGTACTCGATTTATAATTGTTTTATTTAATCTTCTGGTTATCCGCTTCCATGTGGCAGTCCAAGCTTACCCAGTCCGATTCACATCTGACGTGGCTCTGTTCAGAGCTGCCACTTTTATTTTCTAATCGCCCAATCGCCACAGTCACCATTTGTCTATGCTATAGAAATGTTGGTTAAACTCAGGATCAAAAATAAGTTATTGACCATCCTGGGTGAAAATAAGGGTTCAAATCTAACTTCGTAAAAAATTTGCTCTTTCCATTTGCATTTGCTCTGTTTTTCATTCTCACCAAAAAAGTATTGTGTACTATCAATTGGAAGAAAATTTAGTTTTTACTAGTGATACACCGGTGTAAGACCAATTACATTGGCTTATGCTTAGGTATATTGGCGTTTGGTTTTCACTTGATGTCAAACTTTTCTAACTCAAGTTTGAACGAATGTAGTCGCTGTCTCACCGGTGTAAAACAATGTCAAAAACTAAAATAGAGTACTCTTGTTACACCATCGAAAAACCAAAACCGAATGCGGTAATTTTTTGCACGTCAAATTCAATTCCAAAAATGCGCCAGCATCAGCGGACTAAAAATGCCTCGCGCTAATAGCAAAGTTCTCCTGCCGAATGGTATTACCGTAATGATTGTCTGGTTAGCTATGGTCAAGTACCTGAAAATTTTGAATAATTAGAAATGCAAGAATTTTATCGCACACCTTTTTGAATTTCATTGAACTAGATTGACAACAACTTGGTTCAAATAGTTCATTCATTGGTTAATATTCAACAGCGCTAAATAATTATATGTAAATATTGTTTTCATTTAGTATTTAGCAATTAAAACTAAATTATATTTTGAAAGTTTGACGATACAGAAAAAGAGCAAATATATATTAGGGGGAGTCCTAATGTGGCGCTTGGTTACCGTACAGTCCTCTTTTTTATAGGATTGTGAACTCTTTAGATGTCATCAAATAATATTCTGGTTAGGATATCATAACACATCGGCGAGAAAGCAGTGAGTATATGTGTGGGATTCTACTATATGTCGACTCTTTTGACCTTGGGTATGCTTCCAAATTTCTTCCTCAGATAGGTGTGATTTATTGGAGTCACACGCCTAGTGGTTCTAATGGGCATTCCGTTTCGGCAGATTTCGGAAAGTTGGTTGAGGCGAATATTTCTCAAGTATCTAATAAAGGGAGATTGTTCTCCCAGTCCATATCATGTCTTTTGCTCAATTATAGAGTACTGAAGCAGTTTCAATTTAATTTTTTTATACGGCAGATAATGACTAAAATGCACCATCAGGAGAACATTTTATAGGAGTAGACAAACTAGAGTACGCGATATCACACTCTGAGACAAACATGCACAAAATCTTGTTCTCTTGTCGAGAACCTTGGCAGACAATGGTACGATTTTGCAAAATTCGTCTTGCGGGAGGGATCGAAATGACTGCAGTTTCATCGGATTACTAAAAAATATATACTTTGTGGATTGATGGAAATTATTTCAATTCATAGGAAATTTGCATATTTTCTTTTTAGGTATACTGACTAATATTAATTTCTATTTATTTTCTTCAGGCGAAGCGTGTTTCCAATCATATAATTTTGGCATAACTTTTTTGAAAACATCTTTGTTTAACTTAAGCAAAAGAATATGTTCCAGTGTATCTTCGGACAATCCGGTTCTGAGGTCAGAAAGCACTAAAGCTAGGGCACTAAATGCTCTTTCCACAGATACCTCCGTAGCTGGCAAAGCAAAAACCACCATGGCTACCGCATGCAGTTCACGATGTGTATGCTTTCTTGACGACCAGTGTTTGAACACATCGTAATTATACGGTTGTCGTGGCTCAGCTGCTAATTGCTGCATTTGTTTTCTAAAAGAAGGACCGTCTGAGACGCTAGAATCAAATGATGAAGCACCACCGAATAGTTCCGTCATGTACATGTCCATATCAGCCATCTCTCGATTACCAGACTGCCCTGCATCAGCATCTAATTCTGATGTTGCTGAAGAACTGGGATCCAGGCGACTGATGCGATGCCACGTTTGAGTTATGAAATCCTGAAACATAGATTGTTAAAGTATAAATAAGCATAAGTCAGTAAAGCGTCTACCCAGAATACTTAATATTACATTTAATGATATTGAACTTCTAATAGCATTTTCGTTTTTCCCTGGGGGTACACCGGTGTAGTGTCAAAAAGAGATAGACCTAGCAGACCCAAGTTTTAATTTTTTTTTTAATTTTTTGGAATCCCACACATATACCCACTTTCTACTCTAAAGTATCTTGCGAAAACTACTAACAGATTTGCTATGGTAGTTATATTTTAAAACCGGCCAATATTTGATCATTTTGAATAACAAATCAAGTTTACCTGGACTGCATTTCTTTCTTCTACTGATGGAAATAATGTTGAACCAGAAAAATTGAATCGCGGGTCTAAAAAGAGTGATGCTTTGAAAGCCATATTTTCCTTCATTTTTGCCAAGCGATTTTTTAAGGCTTGCAGCAAAGGTTCACAAAACGGGTTGTGAATCTCATTTTCGATAGTCCGCATTATGTTAAGCCATTGTATATAGAAGTCATTCAATGCTACGTGGTGGTTTTGAAGCTGTTTTGTTAATTTGTAAACCGGTGTAAACGCTGCGACGAAGTTTTTCATGAAGAGCCAGTCTTCGGATGAGAATACTGTAAAACAATGCAAAATCATTTAAGAGCAAACCAACCCCATTGTTATTTGGAATCATTCAACATATACATATACATACCGATATCTTCATACTGTATGCCAAGTTCGATGTAAAAAGGCTCTTGCTTGACTATCGATTTCACCATTTTATACCTTCCAGCCCACCGAGTAAAGCTCCAAAGGGGAGCTTTGGATGCCTGTTTGTGCTCGAAATATAGAGTGTATTTAGTCTTCTTTGTCTTCTTCACTACATTGGTCACTTTTCGGATTCTCTCGTCATTTTTTTTTAATCACGTCGGAAACCGCTAGCTGGAGGGTGTGTGCAGCGCATCTCACCAAACTTAATTGATTCTAGAGCTCAGCCTTTATTGATGTCGATACCTCGTCGGCCTGTTCATCTTCATCGTCATCACATGACATTGTGTCTGCACTAGCGATTGTATGTTGGACTGATTTGATAGTAGCGATCATATTCGCACCATTATCCGTTGTGGTGGAGAATACTTGGTTGATGTCGATATCGTAGGCCTTCAATACATCCAATATCTTGCCCTTGAGAAAATTACCAGTCTGGCTTTCTTTCACTTCCAGCATACCTGTATTGAAGAAATCGTTAGAAAGCTCAGATTTGACACGGCTTCAACAAGAAAATTAAAAAATGATGATATTAATAGTCACCATGCATATGCTGTTTTAAAATTGCTGAAAAAATTGTTGTTACTTGACAAAGATGGCGCAATTTAAGACTTACCTAGTGTGCGAATCACAATCTCAGAATCTTTCTCGAACTGAATATTGATTCCGAGGATGTGTCGATGATGCCTCGAGGCGGAATCTAGCTTCAACGATATAAGTTTTCCGTTTGTTTCTTCTCGGATTGCTTGCTGTACTCGTTTGGCAGCTACATCCAGGTGTATTTTGATGTTTGTCTTGTTGATGTTTGTGTTCAGTGTTTCGCAGATTGGGTCAAGCAATAATTTGAGTCCCTCCCACTCGAAACAACTTAATGGTAGGTGATGGATAGCGACTAGTTTTAGACATGCCTCCATGAATACCTGCTTATTTATAGCTACAAGCTGTGTGGCGATCACTCGAGTCTTTTTGGTAGTTGGTTCCGTTGAACGCATTAAGTTTTTTTTTGTGGCAGCTTCTGGATGTTGTGAACGGAAGTGTCGAATAAAATTACCTACATCCCAGGAAGCTGCAGACTGGGAATACCGACATCCGCTCATGGGATCGAGTGAACAAAACCAACCTTCATCCTCTTTGCGCACAGATTCTCTGGCTATTTGCGTAAAAGACGTTTTTCGCTTGACCGGCTTATTTGTCTCCATTTTTGTTCTTCTATAACACTACCAATAATTTTCGCACTAAACCGCGTGTGTCTTGCTTCGTTGAGCTGAAGATTACTTTTGACGTCATACAAACTAATATGGAAGTTGCCAGCGCGAATGTTTTACGCATATGCTTTTCCTTCTTCGATCATTATTTCAATTAGAAATACTGATCATAATTTTAGTTATTGGATGTGCAAGAAGAAAAAAGTGTCTGGCTAGTATGTTTTTCGCCAAGATTGACATATTTACCAGTGCTAATAAGAACAATTTTTATACCGTTTAGGAGAGCTTTTAATTCAGCAAAAAAAGTCACATTTCCGTTTTTAAACGTGGTGGCAAAATTTGCGTTATAAATTATTCCCTGTTCTAAGTAGATATTTACGTTTTTATTTACTATGCATGTCAGAATACTATGCTTGCTAATAATATATACTGGCAACTCGTTTAACTGGTGGCAGATGACAGGTGAGTGCCACACACAAAAACAGAGATCGGAAACCATACATATTGCAATAACTGAGTGGTCTCTCTGTCTCTTTCACGCAAACTGTTTAGCGACTGTGGAGAAATGGCGAATGGGTGATAACGCAATCAAAGCTGTTGTCATTTACTGGGCTCACATTAACCATAGCATGTAACTCTTGAGTCGCTCATTTGACAGACGCAGAAACCAGATGAATTGCTGTTGACGATGACTTTTACTAGGGTGATGAGCCTATTTGCGCCATGTTTCTATTATCACCCTACCCATTTGAAGCCGTTGGTTAGAGCAGTGTCTGCCATCTTTGTTCAACGCATTGAGTCAAATGGTAGCGCAACAACAGGGGCACTCGATTCGAGTTTTCATTGTGCTCAAACACGAGAATTTTTTTTTTTTTTTTTGTGTTTTTATATTGGTTCTTAACAACGAAGCAAAGCGGTTGATGTCAATTTTTACGCATTCCATTGATTGTAAGGCAAGAAATTACCGAATTAGTGAAGCACCTTGCTTAGTATGGTGAAAATAGGCTCATCACCCTATATTGTCAATGTCTTTTGACATGATTGACAAATCGCAGCTCTGGTCATGGTTCAACAATTAATTTCAGAACCGACACCAGTAATTTGAATGCAGCATACTCGGGGGTGCTACACTTTCTCTCTCATTAAGCATAAACTTTGCTCACTCTCTTCTGCCCGTTCCCTATACGTCAAATTATTGCTGTTTCCACTTCCATCTGTTCCATACCTCGATACTGTTTATAACACACACTTTTGCTTTTTGAAACGTTTCATTGCTCAGTCTGCTAGTGATGTGTACGAGGACCGTCTGTGTAAGTTGCCACAATTCAAACGAATTTGCAGTTCAAATCAAATTCAAACTTAATTTTGACATTACAGTGTAGATCAGTGCGTTGTTTTTTCCGTCTAAATGTTCAAACCAAATTGACTAAGATAATATTGTTCGTGTTGTAAGTAATCTGTGTGTTTGCAAATTGAATGTGGCCAAACGCCATCTCTCATTACTGAAAACGAAGTGGTCAACTCTATATATATATATATATATATATATATATATATATATATATATATATATATATATATATATATATATATATATATATATATATATATATATATATATATATATATATATATATATATATATATATATATATATATATATATATATATATATATATATATATAAAACTTACCGCTCAAGTCTGTGGCCGCACTGACGTACCAGCTACCGACACTGATGTTGGATAATACGGTGAACTATGGGCGCCGCATATGATCTTGAACCTGCTGAAGGCACCACTCATGCCCCGAATACTATTGGCTCGAGCGATCTGTGGGACGTCAGAGAAATTAGGTGTGCACTTCCCAAATACCACTTGCCCTTCCCACCAGCACGTAGTAGCCACCTTTCTTAGCGAGCAGCACGCTGAAATTGTTCCGGTAACTCTGGACCAGCAATCCACCGTTTTACAATTAGTATTTCAATACCGGGAATGTGTCGGAAATGGTTCACCCACCAAAGCTTCGGAAAGTGCATCAAAATGCTGCGGAGAAAAATGTGGCCGGAAAAAAACGAACTGTCACGAACGACACCTCGCCTACTCCCTTAAATTTACTTTTGTCTACAATATATTGAAAAAAAAATTGGTATATTTTATATATTTTTTGGGCCAAAAGTATACCACCCAAGACCAGTTAAACCCTCCTGGTATATTTAGACTCGGGGGTTGAGGAAAAGGGGGAGCATTTTCTACCATTGGCCCAAAAACATGCTCAACCACTCAAGGAATTTAGAAATCATCAATATAAAAACAAAAACATAAAAAAAGAAAAAAAAATGCAAATATATTCGAGAAAAAAAAATTAGCCAAGTCATTTAGGTGGATTACTCTTCGCCGTCCACTATGGATTTGTTGTGTGACCTTGATTAAACTGTGTTATCAATCGGTGATATAACCATACAAAGGCGGTGCGGCATAGCTTTTGTTTCCGTAACACCGCACATTACACCTTCAAACCGCTCAGGTAAACAGACTCGATCTTTGCAATCACTATAATAAACACATTCAGTGATTCACTATAGCCTGTGCTTTAGCAAACACCTTCGCACTGCCGAAAAAAGTATACCGCACTGGGGTAAACAAAACGTATTTGTTACAGCTACGAATGAGCGTAAAGTTTCCCATTATGACTACCTGGGCTTGTTTCCGGACGCTGCAGCGGTTAATTTCCGAGACTTAAGTTCGTGATGTCGAAAATCTGAACCTGATAATAGAAATGCTAATATTGCAAAAGACTGGGTCTGGTCATGCTGTAAGAAGGATGAACAATTGGAAGCAGAGTTGCACAAGGCCTGAAAAGTATACCCTAATAACTTATCAACAACCAGTAAGGCCAACATAACGATTATTCAATACCGTAAATAAAAAGGAAGAGCGGTACATACAAATAGAAATTTTACCATGTAGGTATCGGACTAGCTAGCAATTGGGCTTTCACTTTGAAAATTTACTTCCCTTAGATAAAATGGACATGTATGTGTAACTAGCGTTCTCTATGTAAAAATGGACTATTTCGTTGCTTGATTATCATGTTTGGTTTTTAATTACATTATTATTGTTTTTATTTTTGGTTTTGAAATTTAAATAACTTATATAAATAATATTATTTATACACAATTCTCTTTATCTCGTTTTTCGGTTTCTATACGTAGGTAATACGGTGTGAGTCATCGCAATATGGACATAGAAGCATGATGAACGCTTCAATGAATCCTAGGTCTGCTGCTCCATGCTACACGTTAACACATTATTAGGAGTTGTACCAGTTGTTGGTGAATCTGGGGATGATGCACTTTTATTTTGACTGTTGAGCTCGGATACACTTTTGTCGGATATAATCAGCACAGGCTCTGAAACTGTTCCTTGTCGGGCTTTGGTAGTTGAGTTCTTGAAATTAAATAAATAAATATACATATGAGAATGACCTAGAAATATATACCGTGACCTGCTCTAATTCCGTGCAGCCCAAATCCCGTGCTTTTTTCTGAATGTTGAACATGGCAAAATCATGTACTATTTACTTCGTACTACTATTTTAAATATTCGAATATATTATTCACAATGTCAAGGCAGCGTTGCCAACATTTTTTTTCAAAAAAACTGGAACCTTTCTTGAAAAAAATTGGAAAAAACTGGATGCTTGAAAATTACTTTATCCTTGTAACGTTTAAGTCAACGATTCAATGAGCATAATTTTAAGAAATCACGTATGTTCCATACCTTTTACTGAATATTTGAGTTGGTTTTTTGGTATTGCCATCCAAATTAAAAAAATATTAAAGCATTCGAATTTGATTGTAATTGTAATAGTTAGTCGAATTTTACTGTTTTGAAGGTTGTGTAATTTATCCACAAAATCCTAAATTTAAGACCAAACTTGAGGATGCGCTCAAACCTTTCTTTAGATACCACTATAGCAACTAGCTGAAAATTCAACAAATTTTCATCAAAATATTTGACACAATGTACTGCCACCTTTATGTTTGAGTAAAATTTATTTGAAATCGAATCGAAATGTACATTCCCGAACCGTTTTACTCACAAGTGGTATAAAAAAGTTCAGGTTACGGTGGATTAAAATCTTATTCTGGGGCATTCGGCATCATCCCATGGCTTGCTTGAAAATTCTATGAATCAAGTTACAATTTGTGAGAAAAAAACTAAATAAATGAATATTTAAAAAACTGGATAAAACTGGCTCAAATTTCAAAAAACTGGAAGATTTTTCCGATTGTCTGTTTGACTGGATGTTGTAAAAAAAACTGGAAGAATCCAGTTTAAACTGGCAGGTTGGCATCGCTGTGTATAACTGTTTTGACCAAAGAGAATAGTGAAAGAGACGAAGAGTGAAAATCAGTCAAAACGGCAACACTCCCTTTATGATGATTTCAACACTAGAATTTTGGCAACCGCTTCTACAGGCAGCACTTTAAATGACTCCTATTATATTTTGAAAACAAACCGTATGTCGATCGATGGATTTGTTTATCAAACGATGTGCATTTCGAAACAAAGAGATGAAATTATTCTAAAGCTTATTTTTACTCATACATATACTCTAGAATGCACCTTACAATCACGATTGAACTAAATTCTGACGAAAATTCAAATTTCTTTTTTGATAGAAGTACAATACTTATCTCCTCCAACTCAGGCATGAGTAATGTTTATTTACATTGCACGATTGGTCTGCTCAATATGGTATTTTTGGCTTCACACTATTCGTCTCTTTCCCTATTCTCTTTGGTTTTGACCACGTTTATGGCACCCCTATTGGCGATTTGCGGCAAAACCAAAATTAGTCATGCGACACCTATGATTCAGCTCATGAACTGGCAAAGTGATACAGTTTGCTTTTTTTCACCCGCAAGTGAGTCGTAGCTTACTACTAAAACTTCATTTTCTTTTCGGAAAAAGCTTACCACTGCCAAAATATGAATGAAACGAGTAAGAAATTTAGTTTTACTTGCAACTATTCTGAAATAACAGCCATTTGCAACTATTTGGCTCATACATTTCTTCGAAATGTAATCGGGGTATTATTGTGGTTATAAAAAATCGTTCTGTAAATAGAGTTCCAACTCGAAACCGAGACCCAATCAGTTCCAATGCCAAACTCCTTCATATTTTGGACTACGTAGGAGATTCAGTGAAGACTATCAGAGAGAAGGATCGGCTGTGTATGATACAAAGCTCCTATTAGCCGGATATATTTTTCCTCGCGTGATCTGAAGAGTTTCATGAATTTACACCATCTCATAAAGGTTTAGCTTAACTTAAGAGGAATGGGAAATGATGTTGCGGCGGCTACGGTGCTCAACAAATTACATTTCGGAACAGCACACATATAGCTTTGTGAATAATATTAGAAATCACCACGTTTTACACTCTTTTCGCAAGATGTTTAATCTTCATCTTATAAAATGATGGTTTTCCTTCTTTTTCATAAACAATTATCAACAAATTGATCGGTGATTTGGTGTTTAAAACTTATTTTTTACCAATGTTTACAGAAAATATATGCACTATGACAGAACAGAATGAAATCAGCAACACTTTGCTTCCTGCGCTACCTGTGAGCGGTTTCAACGTAGAATCGCCAATCCCATTCGTATTGAACTGACATAAGTCAACATCTCAGCGGGCACACAAATTATGGGCCCAACTGACAGTTCAAATTGGTCTGCTTGTTTTGCTCGAAGCTCGTTCTTCGTTACTCGTATGAAGACACGGTACAGAATGCCTCAATATTTAAATGTTTCTTAAAAAGATTAAATATTGTACTGCTAATTGATAAAAAGTGTTGTTTTGGACATACTGATGAATATCAAAAACTACCCCATAATGCATCAACAAATTAAACCAACTCGAGTATTACAAAGTTTTATCGAATGGAATCGATTCTGTACATCAAATCTACCTTAAAGCGACGTTTTACTTTGAGACACTTGAGAACTTTGACACAAAAAGCCACTTTGCATACATTGTTTTGCCAAAAATGATCTAGACTGTCTTTTGAAAAGGTTTAAACTTTTTCACCGTTTTTTTTTCAAATGGCTATAGTCTAAAAATGACAAATCCTACCAAAAAATGTTGTAGACGTGATTTTCACAAAATTTGTCAAATTTTTGATAAAAATATTGAAAAAAATCTTCATCGACTCCTACACTAAAAAAATCGATTTTAAAAATTTAAAGTCGATTTACAAAAAAAACCATCCCTCATTTGGACGAAATTTTGTTCTAAGATAAGTAATTATGTTCCCTACCTACCGTCAAAAATTCAAGTGTGGCACTTTCAAGGAAAAAAAGTTATATGAAAAAAACTTTTCCTTGTCCAAACTGATTTTTTTCAGTGCATTTTTATCGAAAACTAAACCACATTTGCGAGTAATGGGCAAAACCTATGGCTCTATTAGTTATTGGAGAACCGTCTCAAGTTCCTCTCATCCGACACCAACATAGTGACAGTACTAAGCTAGCAGTTAGCGCCGGATTGACAAAGTTTAGGTTCCAATTATTCTCATCATCTTAATCGGAACTCATTTTCTTACTGCCCAGTGCCCATCACGCAGGACTAGAGGTTTGCTCAGAAACACAAATAGCGATTTCGTTTTTGGAGCTTGAGTCAACTCGGCTTTAGCTTAGTCCTGTCACTATTTTAACGTCGGATTCAGATAAGGAGCTCGAAATGCCTCTCCAGTAACCAATATAGTTTGTGCCCTTAACTTAATCCTTCTCTCTGATAGGCCTAACAGAATCTCCTACGTAGTCCAAAATATAAAGGAGTTTAACATTGGTACTAATTGGGTCTCGGTTTCCAGTGGAAACTTTATTTATGGAAAGAATTTAACCATCATAATACCCCGATTACATGTCGAAGAAATTTATGAGCCACATAGTTTCAAATGGTTGTAATTTCAGAAATAAATGGCACTGGTAAGCTTTTTCCAAGAAAAAAAATTGTTGGAAGCTACGACTCACTAGCGAGTGGAAAAAACAAACTGTATTACTTTGCCAGTTCATGAGCTGAATCATAGGTGTCGCATGACTAATTTTTTGTTTCGCAGCAAATCGTCAATAGGATTCGCTAAAACTTTGAAAACTTTTCCGAGGACCGGAGGACCGGGTCTCATATACCAATCGACACACTTCGACAAATTGGGAACATGTCTGTATTTGTATGTGTGTGTGCGTGTGTGTCTGTATGTATGTAGACTAATGTCATGGAATTATCCCAGCAATTGCGGGTGAGATGCCGCACTTGATAGAGGAGGATGCGTAGCTAAAACATATTTTTTTCACCTTGAAATGTCATTAAATGATCATTTGTGTCAGGTATAAATTCTTAATAAGGTATGTCCACAAAATAACGGACCTAACACAGTGACATGTAGGATTGTGAGTTTATTTATCTATATATTTAAACGTATCTGTGTATTAGCTACTTCCGTTTATTCTTAAAAGTTTCAGGCACTAATTTTCGTGAACGCATTGATTTGTAGTAAAAATTTCAACGAATTGATGCTTTTTCAAAATGAATCTTTCGAGAACAAACATAAGTTATATAAATTCATTGTTGGGCGAAACAGCCAAACACTGCTTCTAAGGAACCGATACAACACACACACACACGCACACACACACACACACATACATATATCATATATATATATATATATATATATATAATATATATATAATATATTATATATATATATATATATATATATATATATATATATATATAATATATATTATATATATATATATATATATATATATAATATATATATATATATATATATATATATATATATATATATATATATAGTATATATATATATATGTATACATATATATGTATATATATATTGTATATATATAATATATATATAATATATATATATATATAATATATATAATATAATAATTATATATATATATATATATATATATTATAATATATTATATATATATATATATATATAATATATATATATATATAATATATATATTATATATATATATATATATGTGTGTGTGTTGTGTGTGTGTGCGTGTGTGTGTGTTGTATCGGTTCCTTAGAAGCAGTGTTTGGCTGTTTCGCCCAACAATGAATTTATATAACTTATGTTTGTTCTCGAAAGATTCATTTTGAAAAAGCATCAATTCGTTGAAATTTTTACTACAAATCAATGCGTTCACGAAAATTAGTGCCTGAAACTTTTAAGAATAAACGGAAGTAGCTAATACACAGATACGTTTAAATATATAGATAAATAAACTCACAATCCTACATGTCACTGTGTTAGGTCCGTTATTTTGTGGACATACCTTATTAAGAATTTATACCTGACACAAATGATCATTTAATGACATTTCAAGGTGAAAAAAATATGTTTTAGCTACGCATCCTCCTCTATCAAGTGCGGCATCTCACCCGCAATTGCTGGGATAATTCCATGACATTAGTCTACATACATACAGACACACACGCACACACACATACAAATACAGACATGTTCCCAATTTGTCGAAGTGGTCGATAGGTATATGAGACCCGGTCCTCCGGTCCTCGGAAAAGTTTTCAAAGTTTTAGCGAATCCTATTGACGATTGCCTGCGAAACAAAAATTAGTCATGCGACACCTATGATTCAGCTCATGAACTGGCAAAGTAATACAGTTGTTTTTTCCACTCGCTAGTGAGTCGTAGCTTCCAACAATTTTTTTTCTTGGAAAAAGCTTTACCAGTGCCATTTATTCTGAAATTACAACCATTTGAAACTATGTGGCTCATAAATTCTTCGACATGTAATCGGGGTATTATGATGGTTAAATTCTTTCCATAAATAAAGTTTCCACTGGAAAACA